>NW_027139785.1:0-95142 GCF_035084215.1 Heptranchias perlo | reverse complement strand
TAGCTACATTTGGGCTCAGTGTTCCTGGGTTATGGGGAGGAGAATCAGTTAGGGTTCGTGCAGCCAGTGCCTCCAGCTGGAAATGTGTGTGTATGTGGACAGTTTGTGGGCCGGGTGGGTGCAGGTCCCTTTCCCTGAAGGACATCAGTGAACCGTTGGGTTTTTACAACAATTGGGAACTTCCATGGTTATTTTCCTGATGCCAGCCCTAAATTGACCAAGTTTTTTGAATTCAGTTTTTCCTGGTGGGATTTGAACAACTAACCTGTGTTCCTGGTCCAGTTCCAGACCCACGAGGCTACTGTACCCATATTTATAACAGACTAGTCAATCTCCATGGCATTGCACGAGTCAAGTGTAACCCAAATGGGGTTAAAGGGTGGGGGTATAATTGGACCAAGGTGCACAGATGTAATCCATCCAGTCTACACTTCTATTATCAATTACTCTACTTGCAGGAGGGTGGAATTACTGAGAGACATATTTACACAGGAAGTTTCTATTACAGATATAGATAACAACAGCTTGTGTTTATATAGCCCTTTTTTAACGTAGTGAAACGTCCCAAGAAACTTCTCGAGTGTAATCAGACAAATACTGACATCGAGTCAAAGGTGACCAATTGCTTTGTCAAAGAGCTAGGTTTTAAGCAGTGTCTTAACGGAGGAGAGCGAGGTTTAGGGAGGGGCCATTTGTGATCCGTAAGCCCTGGTATTCCGATACAGGACTGTTTGTACTTTTACTTCTTACTCACTAGTTTGTCCTGTTTGGATTTTGTGGACTGGAGGTTTGTAAAGAACTTTTCTTAGATTTTTAAAAATTTGTTTTTAGCATGTGGGTGACACTGGCAGGATTTATTGCCCATCGCTGGTTGCCCTGAGGGCATCAGAAAACAACTACATAATGCAGTCACGTATAGGCCAGACCGGGTAAGGACAGCAGGTCCCGTTCCCCAAAGGACATTGGTGACCTGGTCAGGTTTATACGACAGTCCGACATTAATTTTCCTGGTGCCAGCGCAGAGATGACCAGATTTATTGCATTCAATTTGAACTCACAACCTCTGGGTTAACAGAAGTGCATTTCATTCCTTTGGTACGTCACAGCTTTGGTTATTGTTTTATTGAAATAAAATGCAGCAGAAGTGGCAGAACACAGCAATCAACCTGCTGGGTTTAGATGCAAAATATTCAGGAGAGAAGAATAGAAAAAAGGGAGGAGGGGTGAGGGTGTTAATGAAAGATCCCATTACAGCGCTAGAATGAAAGGATACATGCTGCTTGTCCGATTGGATGAGCAGAAATTTCCTCCAATTAAATATTAGGAAGACCGAAGCCACTGTCTTCGGTCTCACCATAAACTCCATTCCCCAGCCACCGACTCCATCCCTCCCCCAGCCACTGTCTGAGGCTGCACCAGACGGTTCGCAACCTTGGCGTCCTATTTGACCCTGAGATGAGCTTCTGACCACATATCCTCTCCATCACCAAGACCGCCTATTTCCACCTCAGTAACATCGTCCGTCTCCACCCCGCCTCAGCTCATCTGCGGCTGAAACCCCCATCCGTGCCTTTGTTACCTCTCAACTTGACTATTCCAATGCTCTCCTGACCGGCCTCCCATCTTCCACCCTCCATAAACTTGAGCTCATCCAAAACTCTGCTGCCCCGTATCCTAACTCACACCTGTGCTCGCTGAACTACATTGATTCCCAGTCCGGCAATGCCTCGATTTTAAAATTCTCATCCTTGTTTTCAAATCTCTCCATGGCCTCACCTCTTCCTATCTCTGTAACCTCCTCCAGACCCTCCGAGATCTCTGCGCTCCTCCAGTTCTTGCCTCTTGCGCATCCCCGATTTTAATCGCTCCACCTTTGGCAGCCATGCCTTCAGCTGCCTGGGCCCTAAGCTCTGGAATTCCCAACCTAAACCTCTCCATCTCTCTACCATTCTCTCCTCCTTTTAAGAAGCTCCTTAAAACCTACATCTTTGACCAAGCTTTTGGTCACCTGTCCTAATATCTCTTTCTGTGGTTCAATATCAAATTTTGTCTGATAATCACTCCTGTGAAGCGCCTTGGAACATTTTACTATGTTAAAGGTTCTATATAAATGCAAGTTGTTGTTGTTGTTGAGGTAGTGCTGGATCTAGTTCTAGGTAATGTCAGGGTAGGGAACATCTAGGAAACAGTGACCAGAACATAATTAAATCCAAAATAAAAGTGAAGAGGAGAGTGAACAGTCAAAGATAAAGGGACTCGATTGGGACCAACCCAGATAAATTGTATACAAAATTTGGTGGGTAAGACAGTGAACAAACACTAGGAAAGTTTCCAACAGAAGGTGGTCAGGGTACAGACTGGACGTGTTCTCTTAACGGAGCTGCAGGTAGGGCTGGATGAATAGAGTCAAATTAAATGGGACTTAGAAAAACTTAGGATACATTAAGGGCGAATAATACAAAAGAACAGTAAACGGAAGCAGAAAAGATTAGAAAGGCTAAGAGAAGGTATGAAGGAAGAGTAAATAAAGAGAAAAATAAATGGGGCCAATTCAAGATGAGAGGAAAAAATCTTCATATGGTGGTGACAGCCAATGAGTGGATGGGGCCGGTGGGTAGAGATGGATCCCTGTAGCACTTCAGGTTTCCTTCGGGCGGGGGGGGGGGGGGGGGGGGGGGGGGGAGTTCAGATTGATTGAATATTGTTGAGGGGCACGGAGTACAATTTGAAGAAAGTTTTTAATTAATTCACACCTATATTCAAATGGCTTCAGGGGTTGAAGTATAGAGTTTGAAAATTCCCTTGTTTTGTGAAATGTTGGGTCCAGGATGTATTGCTGCTCCTTCTCGATCCTGACTTGAGCCGAGCTGGGCTGTGGTCTTCAGCTGCCCATCAGACACCATTGCTCAGGAAGCACAGCTGCAAATGTGACGTGTCCTTCAGTGCACAGATGATGTGGCACTGGAGGTTTCTGCTGACGTCCCTCACTGGATTAGCACGTGTGGATGATGAATGCAGCTTTCAGGAGCAAGACAGCGCCCCTCTCTCCCAGGTATATTCCTTCCCTGAAGAATAGTTGCCCAAAGAAAGAAAGAACTTGTATTTATATCGCGCTATTCACAGCCTCAGGACGTCCCAAAGCCAATGAAGTACTTTTGAAGTGTAGTCACTGTTGAAAGATAGGAAATGTGGCAGCCAATTTTCACAAAGCAAGATCGCACAAACAGCAATGAATAATGACCAGATAATCTATTTGTGATGTTGGTTGAGGGATAAATATTGGCCAGGACACGGGGAGAACTCCTCAGCCCTTCTTCCAATAGTGCTGTGGGATCTTTACACCCACCTGAGAGGGCAGACGGGACCTCAATTTAATGCGTCATCCGAGAAGACAGACCCCGGACGGTGCGGAGCTCCCCCGGGACAACCCCCAACCCCCGGACAGTGCGGAGCTCCCCCGGGACAACCCCCAACCCCCGGACAGTGCGGAGCTCCCCCGGGACCCCCCCCACCCCCGGACGGTGCGGAGCTCCCCCGGGACACCCCCACCCCCCGGACGGTGCGGAGCTCCCCCGGGACCCCCCCCCCCACCCCCGGACGGTGCGGAGCTCCCCCGGGACCCCCCCCACCCCCCGGACGGTGCGGAGCTCCCCCGGGACCCCCCCCACCCCCGGACGGTGCGGAGCTCCCCCGGGACCCCCCCCACCCCCGGACGGTGCGGAGCTCCCCCGGGACCCCCCCCACCCCCGGACGGTGCGGAGCTCCCCCGGGACCCCCCCCACCCCCGGACGGTGCGGAGCTCCCCCGGGACACCCCCACCCCCGGACGGTGCGGAGCTCCCCCGGGACACCCCCACCCCCGGACGGTGCGGAGCTCCCCGGGACACCCCCACCCCCGGACGGTGCGGAGCTCCCCCGGGACACCCCCACCCCCGGACGGTGCGGAGCTCCCCCGGGACACCCCCACCCCCGGACGGTGCGGCGCTCCCCCGGGACACCCCCCACCCCTCCCCCGGACGGTGCGGCGCTCCCCCGGGACACCCCCCCCCCCCCCCCACCCCCCGGACGGTGCGGCGCTCCCCCGGGACACCCCCCCCCCCCCCCACCCCCCGGACGGTGCGGCGCTCCCCCGGACACCCCCACCCCCCGGACGGTGCGGTGATCCCCCGGGACACCCCCCCACCCCCCGGACGGTGCGGCGCTCCCCCGGGACCCCCCACCCCACCCCCCCGGCCGGTGCGGCGCTCCCCCGGGACCCCCCCACCCCACCCCACCCCCCCCCCCCCCCGGCCGGTGCGGCGCTCCCCCGGGACCCCCCACCCCACCCCACCCCCCCCCCCCCGGCCGGTGCGGCGCTCCCCCCGGGACCCCCCCCCCCCACCCCCACCCCCCCCGGCCGGTGCGGCGCTCCCCCGGGACACACCCCCCCCCACCCCACCCCACCCCCCCGGCCGGTGCGGCGCTCCCCCGGGACCCCCCACCCCACCCCCCCCCCCGGCCGGTGCGGCGCTCCCCCGGGACACCCCCCCCCCCACCCCACCCCACCCCCCCGGCCGGTGCGGCGCTCCCCCGGGACACCCCACCCCACCCCCCCGGCCGGTGCGGCGCTCCCCCGGGACCCCCCACCCCACCCCACCCCCCCCCCCCCCCCGGCCGGTGCGGCGCTCCCCCGGGACCCCCCACCCCACCCCCCCCCCGGCCGGTGCGGCGCTCCCCCGGGACACCCCCCCCCACCCCACCCCCCCGGCCGGTGCGGCGCTCCCCCGGGACCCCCCCACCCCACCCCCCCGGCCGGTGCGGCGCTCCCCCGGGACACCCCCCCCCCCCCCCCCCGGGCCGGTGCGGCGCTCCCCCGGGACACCCCCCCCCCCCCGGCCGGTGCGGCGCTCCCCCGGGACACCCCCCCCCCCCGGCCGGTGCGGCGCTCCCCCGGGACCCCCCCCCCGGCCGGTGCGGCGCTCCCCCGGGACCCCCCACCCCACCCCCCCCCCCGGCCGGTGCGGCGCTCCCCCGGGACCCCCCACCCCACCCCCCCGGCCGGTGCGGCTCTCCCCCGGGACACACCCCCCCCCCCCCCCGGGCCGGTGCGGCGCTCCCCCGGGACACCCCCCCCCCCCCCGGCCGGTGCGGCGCTCCCCCCGGGACCCCCCCCCCCCCCGGCCGGTGCGGCGCTCCCCCGGGACCCCCCCCCCCGGCCGGTGCGGCGCTCCCCCGGGACCCCCCACCCCACCCCCCCCCCCGGCCGGTGCGGCGCTCCCCCGGGACCCCCCACCCCACCCCCCCCCCGGCCGGTGCGGCGCTCCCCCGGGACCCCCCACCCCACCCCCCCCCGGCCGGTGCGGCGCTCCCCCGGGACCCCCCACCCCACCCCCCGGCCGGTGCGGCGCTCCCCCGGGACCCCCCCACCCCACCCCCCCCCCGGCCGGTGCGGCGCTCCCCCGGGACCCCCCACCCCACCCCCCCGGCCGGTGCGGCGCTCCCCCGGGACCCCCCACCCCACCCCCCCGGCCGGTGCGGCGCTCCCCCCGGGACCCCCCACCCCACCCCACCGGCCGGTGCGGCACTCCCCCGGCCGGTGCGGCACTCCCCCGGGACCCCCCCCCCCCCTCCCCCGGGACCCCCCCCCCCCCCCCCCGGCCGGTGCGGCGCTCCCCCGGGACCCCCCCCCCCCGGCCGGTGCGGCGCTCCCCCGGGACCCCCCCCCCCGGCCGGTGCGGCGCTCCCCCGGGACCCCCCCCCCCCCCCCCCCCCCCCGGCCGGTGCGGCGCTCCCCCGGGACCCCCCCCCCCCCCCCCCGGCCGGTGCGGCGCTCCCCCGGGACCCCCCCCCCCCCCCCCCCCCCCGGCCGGTGCGGCGCTCCCCCGGGACCCCCCCCCCCCCCCCCCCCCCCCGGCCGGTGCGGCGCTCCCCCGGGACCCCCCCCCCCCCCCCGGCCGGTGCGGCGCTCCCCCGGGACACCCCCCCCCCCCCCCCAGCCGGTGCGGCGCTCCCCCGGGACCCCCCCCCCCCCCCCCCGCCGGTGCGGCGCTCCCCCGGGACCCCCCCCCCCCCCCCCCCGGCCGGTGCGGCGCTCCCCCGGGACCCCCCCCCCCCCCCCCCCCGGCCGGTGCGGCGCTCCCCCGGGACCCCCCCCCCCCCCGGCCGGTGCGGCGCTCCCCCGGGACCCCCCCACCCCCGGCCGGTGCGGCGCTCCCCCGGGACCCCCCCACCCCCGGCCGGTGCGGCGCTCCCCTGGGACCCCCCCACCCCCGGCCGGTGCGGCGCTCCCCTGGGACCCCCCCACCCCCGGCCGGTGCGGCGCTCCCCCGGGACCCCCCACCCCCGGCCGGTGCGGCGCTCCCCCGGGACCCCCCACCCCCGGCCGGTGCGGCGCTCCCCCGGGACCCCCCACCCCCGGCCGGTGCGGCGCTCCCCCGGGACCCCCCCCATTTACACGGGCACCATGCCAAAGCTTGTGTGAAGCAGTCGGTTAACTTTGTTCCTTGAAACAAATTGGCAGCATTTTTTTCTGTATTTTTTTTATATGGAAAATAGGAGCAAGAGTAGGCCATTCAAAATGATCATGACTGATCGTCTAACTCAGTACCCTGCTCCCGCTTTTTCCCCATATCCCTTGATCCCTTTCGCATTAGGAAATATATCTATCTCCTCCTTGAATATATTTAATGACTTGGCCTCCGCTGCCTTCTGTGATAGAGAATTCCACAGATTCACCACCCTCTGAGTGAAGAAATTTCTCCTCATCTCGGCTCTAAATGGCATACCCCATATCCTGAGACTGTGAACCCTGGTTCTGGACTCCCCAGCCATCGGGAACATCCTCCCTGCATCTAGTCTGTCTAGCCCTATTAGAATTTTATGTTTCGATGAGAGGGCAGACGAGACCTCATTCTTCTAAACTCGAGTGAATATAGGCCGAGTCGACCCAATCCCTCCTCATACGTCAGTTCTGCCATCCCAGGAATCAGTCTGGTAAACCTTCGTTGCACTCCCTCCATGGCAAGGACATCCTTCCTCAGATAAGGAGACCAAAACTGCACACAATACTCCGGATGTGGTCTCACCAAGGCCCTGTATAACTGCAGTAAGACATCCCTGTTCCTGTACTCAAATCCTCTTGCAATGAAGGCCAATATACCATTTGCCTTCCTAACTGCTTGCTGCACCTGAATGCTCGCTTTCAGCGACTGGTGTACAAGGACACCCAGGTCTCGTTGCACCTCCCCTTTTCCCAATCTATCACCATTCAGATAATCTGTCGTTCTGTTTTTACATCCAAAGGGGATAACCTCACATTTATCCACGTTATACTGCATCTGCCATGTTCTTGCCCACTCACCCAACTTGTCTAAATCATATTGGAGCCTCTTTGCATCTTCCTCACAGCTCACATTCCACCCCAGCTTTGTTTCGTCTGCAAACTTGGAAATGTTACATTTAGTTCCCTCATCCAAATCATTGCTATATATTGTGACTAGCTGGGGCCCAAGCACTGATCCCTGCGGTACCCCACTAGTCACTGCCTGCCACCTGGAAAAAGACCCGTTTATTCCTACTTTCTGTTTCCTGTCTGTCAACCAATTCTCAATCCATGCCAGTATATTCCCCCCAATCCCATGTGCTTTAATTTTGCACACTAACCTCTTGTGTGGGACCTTATCAAAAGTCTTCTGAAAATCCAAATACATCACATCCACTGGTTCTCCCCTATCTATTCTACTAGTTACATCCTCAAAAAACTCCAGTAGATTTGTTGAGCATGATTTCCCTTTCATAAACCCATGCTGACTTTGTCCAATTCTGTTAATGCCCTCAAGTGTTCTGTTATCACCTCCTTTGTAATAGACTCTAGCATTTTCCCCACTACTGATGTTAGGCTAACTGGTCTGTAATTCCCTGTTTTTTCTCTCCCTTTTTTAAATGTGGGTTACATTTACCACCCTCCAATCTGAAGGAACTGTTCCAGAGTCTATAGAATTTTGGAAGATGATCATCAATGCATCCACTATTTCCAGGGCCACTTCCTTTGGTGCTCTGGGATGTAGATTATCAACTGGGGATTTGTCAGCCTTTAGCCCCATTAATTTCCCTAGCACTTTTTTTTTACTAATACTGATTTCCTTCAGTTCCTCCCTCTCACTAGACCCTTGGTTCCCTAACATTTCTGGGAGGTTATTTGTGTCCTCCTTTGTGAAGACAGAACCAAAGTATGTGTTTAATTGTTCTGCCATTTCTTTGTTCCCCATTATAATTTCTCCCATTTCTGACTGTAAGGGACCTACATTTGTCTTCACTAATCTTTTTCTCTTGACATATTTAGAGAAGCTTTTACAGTCAGTTTTTATGTTCCCTGCTAGTTTACTCTCACTCTGTTTTTCCCTTCTTAATCAATCTCTTTTTCCTCCTTTGCTGAAATCTAAACTGCTCCCAATCCTCAGGCTTGCTGCTTTTTCTGGCAATTTTATACGTCTCCTCTTTTGATCTAATACTATCCCTAATTCCTTTTGTAAGCTACGGTTGAGCCACCTTTCCTGTTTTATTTTTGCGCCAGACAGGAATGAATAATTGCTGTAATTCCTGCACACGTTCTTTAAAATATTAGCTATTGCCTATCCACCGTCATCCCTTTTAGTAAAGTTCCCCAATCTATCATAGCCAACTCGCACCTCATACTTTCGTAATTTCCTTTATTTAGATTCAGGACCCTAGTTTTGGATTCAACTATTTCACACTCCATCTTAATGAGGAATTCTATCATGTTATGGTCGCTCTTCCCTAAGGGACCCCGCACAACAAGATTGTTAATTAATCCTTTCTCGTTGCACAATACCCAGTCTAGGATCGCCTGTTCTCCAGTTGGTTCCTCAACATAATGGTTTAGAAAACCATCACGTACACACTCCAGGAATTCCTCCCCCACAGTATTATTGCTAATTTGGTTTGACCAATCTATATGTAAATTAGTCATCCATGATTATAGTTGTACCCTTCTTGTATGCATCTCTAATTTCCTGTTTAATGCCCTCCTCTACATCTCCACTTCTGTTTGGGGCCTATAGACAACCCCCACCAACGTTTTCTGCCCCTTGGTGTTTCTTAGTTCCACCCATACAGATTCCACATCGTGATTTTCCGAGCCAATAAATTTCCTCACGACTGCATTGATTTCCTCCTTTACTAACAAAGCTCCCCCACCTCCTTTCCCTTTTTGCCTGTCCTTCCTAAATATTGAATACCGAATAATCGCAACTATATCATACCCGTTAATTCATCTACCTTATTGCGAACGCTCCGTGCATTAAGACACAATGCCTTTAGACTTGTCTTTTTAAGATTGCTATTCATCTTAGTATTATTTTGCACTATGGCTCTATTTGTTTTTCGCCCTTGTTTTCTCTGCCTTCCACTATTGCTTCTTCCCTTTCTGTCTTTTATTTCTCCCTCCTCCGTCTCCCTGCTCAGGTTCCCATCCCCCTGCCATTCCAGTTTAAACCTTCCCCAATAGCACTAGCAAACACCCCCGCGAGGACATCGGTCCTGGTCCTGCTCGGGTGTAACCCGTCCCGCTTGTACAGGTCCCACCTTCTCCAGAATTGGTCCCAATGTCCCAGGAATCTAAATCCCTCCTACATTCATCTGGTCTATTCTCCTGTTCCTATACTCACTAGCACGTGGCACTGGTAGTAATCCTGAGATCACAACCTTTGAGGTCCTACTTTTTAATTTATCTCCTAACTCCTTAAATTCACCTTGCAGGACCTCATCCCTTTTTTTTTTAACCTATGTCATTGGTACCGATATGGACCACGACTACTGGCTGTTCACCCTCCCCCTCCAGAATGCCCTGCAGCCGCTCCGTGACATCCTTGACCCTAGCGCCAGGGAGGCAACATACCATCCTGGAGTCACGTTTGCAGCCACAGAAATGCCTATCTGTTCCCCTTACAATTGAATCCCCTATCACTATAGCCCTGCCACTCTTATTCCTCCCCTCCTGTGCAGCAGAGCCACCTGTGGTGCCCCGAACCTGGCTCTTGCTGCTTTCCCCTGATAAGTCATGATGTGGAGATGCCGGTGATGGACTGGGGTTGACAATTGTAAACAATTTTACAACACCAAGTTATAGTCCAGCAATTTTATTTTAAATTCACAAGCTTTCGGAGATTTTCTCCTTCCTCAGGTAAATGTTTCAAGATCTCCTTGAAGCCTACGCATTTATACATATTGAATAATACATGGTGTTTACAGACTGCCCCTGCAACTGCCCGTTGCCAAGGCAATCACCGTGTTCAGACAGAGGGGTGTCATCTGCAGAACCCCCGAATACACATTCAACAAAAAAACAAACAGGGAAAAAAAACAGAGAAAAAAAAACAGAGAGAGGCAGAAACATCCGGAAGGCAGAGAGAGCCAGCAAATGACCCATTATATTAAAAACAGATAACATTTGTTCGCTGGTGGGGTAACGTGTAGCGTGACATGAACCCAAGATCCCGGTTGAGGCCGTCCTCCCCTGATAAGCCATCTCCCTCAACAGTATCCAAAGTGGTATATCTGTTTGAGAGGGAGATGGCCCCAGGGGACTCCTGCTCTACCTGCCTAGTCCTTTTACTCTGCCTGGCGGTCACCCATTTCCCTTCTGCCTGCGTAATCTTTACCTGCGTTGTGACCACCTCACTGAACGTGCTATCCGCGATAGTCTCAGCATCGCGGATGCTCCACAGTGAATCCACCCGCAGCTCCAGCTCTGAAATGTGGTTAGCCAGTAGCTGCAGCTGGACACACTTCCTGCACACATGGTCGCCAGGGATACTGGTAGTCCATGACTTCCCACATAGTACAGGAGGAGCATATCACGGGTGCGAGCTGTGCTGCCATGACTTGCCTTAGATTTACACTGCGTTCACCTCTCAGACTCTCCTCCCGCTTTCTGAACTGAATTCAAACTCTCAAACTGCCATTGTGAGATTTGAACTTGCGCTCTCTGGACTATTAGTCCAGTAGCATTGTCACTACGCTACTGTACTCGACCCGGATGGTACTCTGGACACATACTCCCTTTCTTTGGCTGTTTCTTTTTCCATTTTCTCCTCCCCCACCTCTCACCACAAAGTGCTGCCTCTTGTTAGGAGTTTGATTCCACAGGACTTGCTGGCCTCAGTACCATGCCCAAGTTGTCACTGTTCGTGAGTGAATGGCAGTGGGCTATTTGATTGTGGGGGCATCACAACTGATCTGGTCCAAAGTCCATGTATTGACACTTACCAGCAGGGGTCACTGGACCAGGAGTAGGAACTCTGCCTGATTTCTGTACCGGTGACTGGCCTGTTGGAGTTCGTGTATCTCTGATTATAGTTTTTTTTTAATATTCGTTCATGGGATGTGGGCGTCGCTGGCGAGGCCGGCATTTATTGCCCATCCCTAATTGCCCTCGAGAAGGTGGTGGTGAGCCGCCGCCTTGAACCGCTGCAGTCCGTTTGGTGACGGTTCTCCCACTGTGCTGTTAGGAAGGGAGTTCCAGGATTTTGACCCAGCGACGATGAAGGAACGGCGATATATTTCCAAGTCGGGATGGTGTGTGACTTGGAGGGGAACGTGCAGGTGGTGTTTTTCCCATGTGCCCGCTGCTCTTGTCCTTCTGGGTGGTAGAGGTCGTGGGTTTGGGAGGTGCTGTCGAAGAAGCCTTGGCGAGTTGCTGCAGTGCATCCTGTGGATGGTACACACTGCAGCCACTGTGCGCTGGTGGTGAAGGGAGTGAATGTTTCGGGTGGTGGATGGGGTACCAATCAAGCGGGCTGCTTTATCTTGGGTGGTGTCAAGCTTCTTGAGTGTTGGAGCTGCACTCATCCAGGCAAGTGGAGAGTATTCCATCACACTCCTGACTTGTGCCTTGCAGATGGTGGAAAGGCTTTGGGGAGTCAGGTGGTGAGTCACTCGCCGCAGAATACCCAGCCTCTGACCTGCTGTCATAGCCACAGTATTTATATGGCTGGTCCAGTTAAGTTTCTGGTCAATGGTGACCCCCAGGATGTTGATGGTGGGGGATTCGGCGATGGTAATGCCATTGAATGTCAGGGGGAGGTGGTCATTGCCTGGCACTTATCTGGCGCGAATGTTACTTGCCACTTATGAGCCCAAGCCTGGATGTTGTCCAGGTCTTGCTGCATGCGGGCTCGGACTGCTTCATTATTTGAGGGGTTGCGAATGGAACTGAACACTGTGCAATCATCAGCAAACATCCCCATTTCTGACCTTATGATGGAGGGAAGGTCATTGATGAAGCTGCTGCAGATGGTTGGGCCTAGGACACTGCCCTGAGGAACTCCTGCAGCAATGCCCCGGGGCTGAGATGATTGGCCTCCAACAACCACTACCATCTTCCTTTGTGCTAGGTATGACTCCAGCCACTGGAGAGTTTTCCCCCTGACTCCCATTGACTTCAATTTTACTCGGGCTCTTTGGTGCCACACTCAGTCAAATGCTGCCTTGATGTCAAGGGCAGTCACTGTCACCTCACCTCTGGAATTCAGCTCTTTTGTCCATGTTTGGACCAAGGCTGTAATGAGGTCTGGAGCCGAGTGGTCCTGGCGGAACCCAAACTGAGCATTGGTGAGCAGGTTATTGGTGAGTATGTGCCGCTTGATAGCACTGTCGACGACACCTTCCATCACTTTGCTGATGATTGAGAGTCGACTGATGGGGCGGTAATTGGCCGGATTGGATTTGTCCTGCTTTTTGTGGACAGGACATACCTGGGCAATTTTCCACATTGTCGGGTAGATGCCAGTGTTGTAGCTGTACTGGAACAGCTTGGCTAGAGGGGTAGCTCGTTCTGGAGCACAAGGCTTCAGCACCATAGCTGGGATGTTGTCGGGGCCCATAGCCTTTGCTGTATCCAGTGCACTCAGCCGTTTCTTGATGTCACATGGGGTGAATTGAATTGGCTGAAGACTGGCTTCTGTGATGGTGGGGATTTCGGGAGGAGGCCGAGATGGATCATCCACTCGGCACTTCTGGCTGAAGATGGTTGCAAACGCTTCAGCCTTGTCTTTTGCACTCACGTGCTGGACTCCGCCATCATTGAGGATGGGGATGTTTGCAGAGTCTCCTCCTCCCGTTAGTTGTTTAATTGTCCACCACCATTCACGACTGCAGAGTTTTGATCTGATCCGTTGGTTGTGGAATCGCTTAGCTCTGTCTATAGCATGTTGCTTCCGCTGTTTAGCATGCATGTAGTCCTGAGTTGTAGCTTCACCAGGTTGGCACCTCATTTTTAGGTACTCCTGGTGCTGCTCCTGGCATGCTCTTCTACACTCCTCATTGAACCAGGGTTGATCCCCTGGCTTGTTGGTAATGGTAGAGTGAGGAATATGCCGGGCCATGAGGTTACAGATTGTGCTGGAATACAATTCTGCTGCTGTTGATGGCCCACAGTGCCTCATGGATGCCCAGTTTTGAGCTGCTCGATCTGTTTTGAATCTATCCCATTTAGCACGGTGGTAGTGCCACACAACACGTTGGATGGTGTCCTCAGTGTAAAGACGGGACTTCATCTCCACGAGGACTGTGCGGTGGTCGCTCCTACCAATACTGTCATGGACAGATGCATTTGCGACAGGTCGATTGGTGAGGACGAGGTCAAGTAAGTTTTTCCCTCATGTTGGTTCGCTCACCACCTGTCGCAGGCCCAGTCTGGCAGCTATGTCCTTCAGGACTCGGCCAGCTCTGTCAGTAGTGGTGCTACCGAGCCACTCTTGGTGATGGACATTGAAGTCCCCCACCCAGAGTACATTTTGTGCCCTTGCTACTCTCAGTTCTTCCTCCAAGTGGTGCTCAACATAGAGGAGGACTGAATCATCAGCTGAGGGAGGACGGTAGGTGGTAATCAGCAGGAGGTTTCCTTGCCCATGTTTGACTTGATGCCATGAGATTTCATGAGGTCCAGAGTCAATGTTGAGGACTCCCAGGGCCACTTCCTCCTGACTGTATATCACTGTAACGCCACCTCTGGTGTGTCTGTCCTGCCGGTGGGACAGGACATACCCAGGGATGGTGATGGAAGAGTCTGGGACATTGGCTGAAAGGTATGATTCTGTGAGTATGGCTATGACAGGCTGTTGCTTGACTAGTCTGTGGGACAGCTCTCCCAATTTTGGCACAAGTGAGCAGGACTTTGCAGGGCTTGGTTTGCCGTTGTCGTGTCCGGTGTCTAGTGGTCCGATGCCGGGTGGGCCATCCGATTTTATTCTTATTATGACTTTTCGTAGCGAGATTTTAGAACTGAGTGGCTTGCTAGGCCATTTCAGAGGGCAATTAAGAATCAACCACATTGCTGTGGGTCTGGAGTCACATATAGCCAGACCGGGTAAGGATGACAGGTTTCCTTCCCTAAAGGACATTAGTGAACCAGATGGGTTTTTACGACAATCCGGTAGTTTCATGGCTACCATTACTGATACTAGTATTTTAATTCCAGATTTTTATTTAATTAATTGAATTTAAATTCGCCAGCTGCCGTGGCGGGATTTGAACTCATGACTCTGGATTTTTAGTCCAGGCCTCTGGATTACTAGTCCATTAACATAACCACTATATTACACAGGTACCTCCTTCTCTGTCAGAGAGATGTCTCCTAGGTACTCCCAGTGTGCATAACTATAGATTCAGCTCACAGTGTGGGGTTAGTATATTTCTTCATTACTCTACATTTCTACCAGGTTCGAAGAAAGATTTGCATTTATAGCCTTTCACGACCTCAGGATGTCCCAAAGCCCTTTACTGCGAATGAAGTATTTTTGAAGTGTAGTCACTGTTATAATGTCGGAAACACAGCAGCCAATTTTGTGTACATCATGCTCCCACAAACAACAATGAGATATAGAACAGATCATCTGTTTTAGTGATGTTGATTGGGGGATAAATATTGTCCAGGATAAGTGCCACATGGTAGGCTTGTCATCAAAGTTGAAACCCATGGAATAAAAGGGGGCAGTGGCAGCATGGATATGAAATTGGCTAAGTGACAGGAAACAGAGAGTAGTGAAGGGTTGTTTTTCGGACTGGAGGCAGGTATACAGTGGTGGTCCCCAGGGGTCGGTGCTGGGACCACTGCTTTTCTTGATCTATACATTAATGACTTGAACTTGAGTGTACAGGGCACAATCTCAAAATTTGCAGATGACACAAAACTTGGAAGTGTAGTAAACAGTGAGGAGGATAGTGATAGACTTCAAGAGGATATAGACAGGCTGGTGGAATGGGCGGACAAGTGGCAGATGAAATTCAATGCAGAAAAGTGTGACGTGATACATTTCAGTAGGAAGAATGAGGAGAGGCAATATAAACTAAAGGGTACAATTCTAAAAGGGGCACAGGAACAGAGATATCTGGGGGTGTATGTGCACAAATCGTTGAAGGTGGCAGGGCAGGTTGAGAAAGCGGCTAAAAAAGCATACGGGATCCAGGGCTTTATAAATAGAGGCATAGAGTACAAAAGCAAGGAAGTCATGATGAACCTTTATAAAACACTGATTTGGCCACAACTGGAGTATTGTGTCCAGTTCTGGGCACCGCACTTTAGGAAAGATGTGAAGGCCTTGGAGAGGGTGCAGAAGAGATTTACTGGAATGGTTCCAGGGATGAGGGACTTTAGTTTCGTGGATAGGCTGGAGAAGCTGGGGTTGTTCTCCTTAGAGCAGAGAAGGTTGCCAGGAGGTTTGATGGAGGTATTCAAAATCATGAAGGGCCTAGACAGAGTAGATGGAGAGAAACTGTTCCCATTGGCGGAAGGGCCAAGAACCAGAGGACATAGATTTAAGGTGATTGGCAAAAGAACCTAAGGCGACATGAGGAAAAACTTTTTTACACAGCGAGTGGTTAGGATCTGAAATGCACTGCCCGAGGGGGTGGTGGAGGCAGATTCAACCATGGCCTTCAAAAGGTAAGTACTTGAAGGGAAATAATTTGCAGGGCTACAGGGAAAGGGCGGGGGAGTGGGACTATTTAGATTGCTCTTGCAGAGAGCCAGCACGGACTCGAATGGCCGCCTTCCGAGCTGTAACCATTCTATGATTCTGGGAGACGTGAGTCTTGTGATGTGAAACCATTGGCTGAGATTTTCAGTATATATTTTACCTTTTCTCTGTGAGTCATGGAAAGTTACGGCCCTGAAGGAGGCCATTTGGCCCACCGTGTCCGTGCCGGCCGAAAAAGAGCTATCTAGCTTCATCCCACTTTCCAACACTTGGTCCGTAGCCCTGTAGGTTACAGCACTTCAGGTGCACATCCAAGTACTTTTTAAATGAGTTGAGAGTTTCTGCCTCTACCACCCTTTCAGGCAGTGAGTTCCAGGCCCCCACCACCACTCTGGTTGAAAAAATTTCTCCTCAGCTCCGCTCTAATCCTTCTACCAATTACTTTAAATCTCTGCCCCTGATCACTGACCCCTCTGCTAAGGGAAATAG
The DNA here is from genome assembly GCF_035084215.1 of Heptranchias perlo. Taxonomy (NCBI): domain Eukaryota; kingdom Metazoa; phylum Chordata; class Chondrichthyes; order Hexanchiformes; family Hexanchidae; genus Heptranchias; species Heptranchias perlo. Next base: position 78,680 of record NW_027139785.1, on the reverse strand, counting down.
GTCTTCCCTATCCATTTTATCTGGGCCCCTCATAATTTTATATACCTCCAATTAAATCTCCCCTCAGCCTCCTCTGTTCCTAAGTAAACAACCCCAGCCTATCCAATCTTTTCTCATAGCTAAAATTCTCCAGCCCTGACAACATCCTCGTAAATCTCCTTTGTACCCTCTCTAGTGCAATCACATCATTCCTGTAATGTGGTGACCAGAACTGTACGCAATGCTCAAGCTGTGGCCTCACTTGTGTTTTATACAGTTCCAGCATAACCTCCCTGCTCTTATATTCTAAGCCTCAGCCAATAAAGGAAAGTATCCCGTATGCCTTTTTAACCACCTTATCTACCTGTCCTGCTACCTTCAGGGGTCTGTGAACATGCACTCCCAGGTCCTTTTGTTACACCTCTCAGTATCCTCCCATTTATTGTGTATTCCCTTGCCTTGTTTGCCCTCCCCAAATGTATTACCTCACACCTCTGGATTGAACTCCATTTGTCACTTTTCTGCCCACCTGACCAGTCCATTGATATCTTCCTGCAGTCTACAGCTTTCCTCCTCACTATCAACCACATGGCCAATTTTTGTATCATCTGCAAACTTCTTAATCATGCTCCCTACATTTAAGTCCAAATCATTAATATATACCACAAAAAGCAAAGGACCTAGTACTGAGCCCTACGGGACCTCACTGGAAACAGCCTTCCAATCGCAAAAACACCTGTCAACCATTACCCTTTGCTTCCTGCCACTGAGCCAATTTTGGATCCAACTTGCCACTTTCCCTTGGATCCCATGGGCTTTTACCTTTTTGACCAGTCTGCCATGTGGGACCTTATCAAAAGCCTTGCTAAAATCCATGTAGATTACATCAAACGCGCTACCCTCATCGACCCTCCTTGTTACCTGCTCAAAAAATTCAATCAAGTTAGTGAGACACGACCTTCCCGTAACAAATCCATGCTGACTGTCCTTGATTAATCCGTGCCTTTCTAAGTGATGATTTATCCTGTCCCTCAGAATTGATTCCAATAAATTGCCCACCACCAAGGTTAGACTAACTGGCTTGTAATTACTTGGTTTATCCCTTTCTCCCTTTTTAAACAACGTTACAATGTTAGCAGTCCTCCAATCCTCCAGAACCATGCCTAGTGAGTGTTGCAGGCTCTTTGATTGTGGGGTTGGTGGAATATTACAATTGAGCCTGATCTGCGCTTGCCTGCCATACATACCTGTATAGTCACTAACACAGCAGAGAATCTTTGCTGATTTTTGTCTCTCTGCTCCCCTCAATGCCACAGCTCAGGGCAATGGCTGAGATCAGTTTCCTTAGCACAGAGCATGGATTAAACCCAGGTTCTGGTCTGTTCAGGCCAAACCAAAGAAAATGATCCCACTTGCTTAATCTGATAACCTGATCATCTCTGTGCCCTCTGAAAGGGATAAAGATCCAAGTGAAGTACCTGCGTACGGCAGCATGAGCTTCAGGTTTACAGCCTGACTTTCCCCAATCTCCTTCCCGTCCTATTGCCTGTAGTTTAATGTTATGTCTGCATGCTGCTGAGTTATGTGTGGAAGTTTGTCAGGACTGACATTTGATTCATGAAACTGTCATCTGTGGTGAGCTGGTGCTTCCTGCAGTAAATTCTCACTTCTCTCTTCACAGCAACTGGAGTTCATCACCCCATTCCAGCTGTATTTCAATCCGGAATTGATAGTCAAGAAGTATCAGGTAAGTTGAAAAGTGCTTTTACCCCACCCTTCATGATGCATTGCCCCTAAATTTATTTGGCTTATTACCAATACAAGGAAATCTGCACTGAATCTAGTAGTTGTGTGATACACTTCTTGTTTGGTACTCTTAATCCATCACCTCAAATCACTTCCACAATCCATCACTCTGAAAATGTCACCCAATCTTTCCACCTCCGTGAACTTCTACTGAGCACTGTGATGGGTTAAGAGATTGGGTAAAGTTTATTAAATCTATATTGTACGTGTGTGTGTGCATTTCATTAATTTCTGTGTTCCTCTTGTTTTGTTGCAGGTGTGGAGACTACTAACTAACTTTCTTTTCTTTGGCCCCCTGGGGTTTAGCTTTTTGTTCAATATGATCTTTTTGTATCCTTTGTGTGTGGTAGGACGGGAGAGCAGATGGATGTGGTTTGGATAAGTTTCACAGACACATGACCTAGCTAGTGAATTCCGACCTGGTGTAATCAAAGTGGTGGGGAGACAAACGTTTGGGTTTCTGGAGTGAGTGACGTGAACTGACTGTGTTTGAGGGGTGGTCACAGGGGCAGTGTTTTACTCCTCCTGACCTCTTGCCCCTATCTTTTAATGTTAAACATTAGATTGAAAAAATCTTCGCTTACAGAGCTTGAATCCTGGTCCTCTTTGAGTCGGGGGTTCACTGCATTATTGGGACCGGGTGGAGGGAGCTTTATCCTAAATGCAGTTTGAAGTGTTGGGCCCTTCCTATACCAGTCCAGCTCTAGGTGAGCTGAAACACCTCATTTGTTCAGGGCTTTGCTGAGTGGACAGCACCGTACAAAAACTCCACCCTATGTCTCAGGTCAGAGCACTGTGGCAGCTGGAGACTCGAAGCTATGAGAGTTCAACAGCTGCTGTCACCTCGTGACTACTGGGTGCCCTCGGATATCTCTGAGCTGCTGCAGTTTCGAGTCTGCAGCCAGTGTGGGCGATGTGCCCTTGACTCCACCTTGTTTTCTGGGGTCCTTATCACGTTGAACTTTTAATGTTCTTTTGAATGCAACTTCAGAAATATTTCTGTCTGTTTATCTTTGTGCAGGTGGGAGTAGTTTATCAATGGTTGCTGAACCCTGAACTATCTTTAAATTTTAAAAAATCCCCTCCTGTTTTTTGTTTTCAATCAAAACGTTTTTTTCAAAAGAAACCAGTCATCTACACTTGCAAACAGTTGGAAGTGATCTCTAGCCGATTCAGCAGTTTATGAATAGTTAAATTGATCTGGATTTGCCCTTGAAGAATTGTGGCTTTAAAGGGGCATCCCAGGTTGGCATCATAGCCATAGCCAGAGCCAAACTGACCACACTCTTTACACCCCCCCCAAACCCCTCTGTTTTCTCCTTGCTTCTCCTGAAGGCATTGACCCTTGATGGGATTGTGAGTGCCCTCTAGTACCTCTCGAAAGTAGCCATTATTCTTGCATGAAATCAGCCAGTGAATGTTGGCAAGCTGGTCGATTTGTGGGGGGGGGGGCATCAGAGTCAAGTCCAATCTTATTCTCATCCAACACACACACTCACTATTACATTCCAGCAGGGGTCTACTGGAGATTACATAGAATTTAAAGCACAGAAACAGGCCATTTGGCCCAACTGATCCACACAAGCCTCCTGCCACCCTGCCTCATCTAGGAAAGATGTCAAGGCCTTGGAGGAGGTACTGAAGCGGTTTCCCAGGATGGTAAGCCTGAGGATTGGGAGAGTTCTAGAAATCAGCAAAGCTCGACCAAAAATTGATGAGAGAAAATAGAATATGAAAGTAAACTAGCAAAAAGTATAAAAATGGATTCTTGCCTTCAGGAGAAACCAGGAGAAAACAGGGGGGTTTTGGGGGGGTGGGGGGGTGTAAAGAGTGTGGTCAGTTTGGCTCTGGTTATAATGCCAACCTGGGATGCCCCTTTTAAAGCCACGATTCTACAAGTATGTAAAAAGGAAGAGAGTAGCAAAAGTAAACTTTGGTCCCCTAGAGGCTGAGACAGGAGAAATTATAATGGGGAATAAGGAAATGGCAGATGCATTAAACAAATATTTTGTGTCTGTCTTCACAGTAGAAGACACAAAAAACATACCAGAAATAGTGGGGAACCAAGGCTCTAATGAGAGTGAGGAACTTAAAGTAATTAATATCAGTAGAGAAAATGTACTTGAGAAACTAATGGGACTAAAAGCCAATAAATCCCTTGGGCCTGATGGCCTATATCCAAGGGCTCTAAAAGAGGTGCTACAGAGATAGTGGATGCATTGGTTCTGATCTCCTAAAATTCCCTTGATTCTAGAACGGTCCCAGTGGATTGGAAGATAGCAAATATGACCCTTCCGTTCAAGAAAGGAGGGAAAGAGAAAACAGGGAACTACAGGCCAGTTAGCCTGACATCAGTCGTCGGGAAAATACTGGAATCCATTATTAAGGAAGTGGTAACAGGGCACTTAGAAAATCATAATATGATTAGGCAGAGTCAACACTGTTTTATGAAAGGGAAATAGTGTTTAACAAATCTGAGTTTTTTTGAGGATGTAACTAGCAGGGTAGATGAAGGGGAACCAGTGAATGTCATGTATTTGGATTTTCAAAAGGCATTCGATAAGGTGCCACATAAAAGGTTGTTACACAAGATAAGGGCTCATGGAGTTGTGGGGGGTAACATATTATCATGGATTGAGGATTGGTTAATGGACAGAGGGATAAATGGGTCATTTTCAGGTTGGCGGGCTGTAACTAGTGGGGTGCCGCAAGGATCAGTGCTTAGGCCTCAGCTATTTACAATCCATATTAATGTCTTAGATGAAGGGACTGAGTGTAATGTATCCAAGTTTGCTGATGATACAAAGCTAGGTGGGAAAGTAAGCTGTGAGAAGGATACAGAGTCTGCAAAGGGATATAGACAGGTTAAGTGAGTGGGTAAGAAGGTGGCAGATGGAGTATAATGTGTGGAAATGTGAGGTTATTCACTTTGGTAGGAAGAATAGAAAAACAGAATATTTTTTAAATGGTGAGAAACTATCAGAGACTTGAGTGTCCTCGTACAAGAAACACAAAGTTAGCATGAGGTACAGCAAGCAATTAGGAAAGCAGATGGCATGTTGGCCTTTATTGTAAGGGGGTTGGAGTATAAGAGTAAGGAAGCCTTACTACAATTGTACAAGGGTTGGTGAGACCTCACCTGGAGTACTGTGTACAGTTTTGGTCTCCTTTTCTAAGGAAGGATATACTTGCCTTAGAGGTGGTGCAACAAAGGTTCACTCGATTGATTCCTGGGATGAGAAGGTTGTCCTCTGAGGAGAGATTGAGTAGAATGGCCCTATACTCTCGAGTTTAGGAGAATGAGAGGTGATCTCATTGAAACATATAGGATTCTGAGAGGGCTTGACGGGGTAAATGCTGAGAGGTTGGTACCCATAGCTGGAGAGTCTAGAACTAGGGGATATTGTCTCAGGATAAGGGGTCAGTCATTTAAGACTGAGATGAGGAATTTCTTCATTCGGAGGGTTGTGAATCTTTAGAATTCTCTACCCCAGAGGGCTGTGGATGCTCAGTCACTGAATATATTCAAGGCTGAGATCGATAGATTTTTGGACTCTAAGGGAATCAAGGGATTTGGGGATCGGGTGGGAAAGTGGAGTTGAGGTAGAAGATCAGCCATGATCTGATTGAATGGTGGAGCAGGCTCGAGGGGCCGTATGGCTGACTCCTGCTCCTATTTCTTATGTAGGATGATACCAGGGATGAGGGACTTCAGTTATGTGGAGAGATTGGAGAAGGTGGGATTGTTCTCCTTACAGCAGAGAAGGTTACGGGGAGAACTAATAGAGGTATTCAGAATGATGAGGGGTTTTGATAGAGCAAGCAGGGAGAAACTGTATCCTCTGACAAGTGGGTCGGTAACCAGAGGTTATAGATTTAAAATAATTGGCAAAAGAACTAGCAGGGAGATGAGGAGAAATTTTTGATCACAGCTGGTTGTTAAGATCTGGAACACGCTACCTGAAGATTCCACAGGAACTTTCAAAGGACAATTGGACATTACTTGAAGCGGACTAATTTGCAGGGTTATGGGAGAAAGAGCTGGGGTTTGGGATAAATTGGACAGCTGTTTCAAAGGGCAGGCCGAATGGCCTTCTGAGCTGTAAGATTCCATGATTCTAAACCGATCAGCATATCCTTCTATTCCTTTCTCCCTCATGTGCTTATTTAGCTTCCCCTTAAATGCATCTATGCTATTTGCCTCAACTACTTGTGGTAGCAAGTTCCACATTCTCACCACTCTCTGAGTAAAGAAGTTTCTCCTGAATTCCCTATTGGATTTATTAGTGACTACCTTATGTTTATGGGCCCTAGTTCTGAACTCCCTCACAAGTGGAAATATCTTCTCCATGTCTACCCTATCGAACCCCTTCATCATTTTAAAGACCTTTATCAGGTCACCTCTCAGTCCTTTTCTTTTCTAGAGAAAAGAGCCCCAGTCTGTTCAGATTGATCAAACATGATTGATTTTTGCCTCTAATCCAGAGGCACTGAACTCAATCATAGCATCTCTACTGCTGCTACAGCTGAGAGCAGCTAACTCCACACAGGCAGGCGATGGAAGCTGCGACTTACTGGTCTTTAGGCTACATCTGCTGGTGCCTTTCCTCACTAGGTCACTGTTGGAGCCACCAGAAGGGAGAGTTAGCATGTCTGTAGTATCCTGCAAACTGCAGGCTTTAGCCAAATGGGTTAGAAGCAGGTTCTGCATTCCGATTTCTACACTGAGCAAACTAGTTTAGTGCATGAGGTGCCCGCTCTCTGGTTCCTGCACTGTACGTGTGGCTCATCAGGCAGCTGAAAGACTGCAGAAGCAGCACGAGCTCAGAATAAGATGAGGTTTTCTTGTGCTGCAGTTATTGGAAGCCTCTACGTAAACTGGCTCTGTCCTTGATCTATGATTAGATGTCATTTGCATAGAAGGAAATGTATGTGAGCAATTGAGGTTGCGGCCCCTGATAATTTTTAACTAGTCGACCTCCTGTGGTGCAGTGCGTGGGGAGTGCAGACGAAGTTTAGCCTTCTGGTGAAGCAGGAATAATTGGACCACAGATGGAATTCAGTCTCAATTTTAAAGTCTCACATCTTTTTTATTCTATTATAAATTTCTATGTCCACATTTATAATGGAAACTGTCTATGTAAACATGTCATAGGAACATAGGAACAGGAGTAGGCCATTCAGCCCCTCGTGCCTGCTCTGCCATTTGATAAGATCATGGCTGATCTGTGATCTAACTCCATATACCTGCCTTTGGCCCATATCCCTCAATACCTTTGGTTGCCAAAAAGCTATCTATCTCAGATTTAAATTTAGCAATTGAGCTAGTATCAATTGCCGTTTGCGGAAGAGTTCCAAACTTCTACCACCCTTTGTGTGTAGAAATGTTTTCTAATCTCACTCCCGAAAGGTCTGGCTCTAATTTTTAGACTGTGCCCCCTACTCCTAGAATCCCCATCCACCCTATCCGTTCCCCTTAATATCTTATAAACTTCGATCAGATCACCCCTTAACCTTCTAAACTCCAGAGAATACAACCCCAATTTGTGTAATCTCTCCTCGTAACTTAACCCTTGAAGTCCGGGTATCATTCCAGTAAACCTACGCTGCACTCCCTCCAAGGCCAATATGTCCTTCCGAAGGTGCGGTGCCCAGAACTGCTCACAGTACTCCAGGTGCGGTCTAACCAGGGTTTTGTATAGCTGCAGCATAACTTCTGCCCCCTTGAACTCCAGTCCTCTCGATATAAAGGCCAGCATTCCATTAGCCTTCTTGATTATTTTCTGCACCTGTTCATGACAGTTCACTATGGACCTGAACCCCTAGGTCCCTTTGGACATCCACTGTTTTTAACTTTTTACCATTTAGAAAGTGGATGACCTCACATTTGTCTACATTGAATTCCATTTGCCACAGTTTTGCCCATTCACCTAATCTATCAATATCGCTTTGTAATTTTATGTTTTCATCCACACTGCTTACAATGCCACCAATATTTGTAAACAATTTTACAACACCAAGTTATAGTCCAGCAATTTTATTTTAAATTCACAAGCTTTCGGAGGCTTCCCCCTTCGTCAGGTGAACGATGTGAAATGAAATGGATTTCATTTCACATCGTTCACCTGACGAAGGGGGAAGCCTCCGAAAGCTTGTGAATTTAAAATAAAATTGCTGGACTATAACTTGGTGTTGTAAAATTGTTTACAATTGTCAACCCCAGTCCATCACCGGCATCTCCACATCATCACCAATATTTGTGTCATCGGCAAACTTAGATATGAGACTTTCTGTACCTTCATCTAAGTGGTTAATAAATATTGTGAATAATTGAGGCCCCAAGACAGATCCCTGCAGGACTCTACTAGTCACATCCTGCCAATGTGAGTACCCACCCATCATCCCTACTCTCTGTCGCCTTTCGCTCAGCCAATTTCCTAACCAAGTCCGTACTTTTCCCTCGATTCCATGGGCTTCTATCTTAGCTAACAGTCTCTTATGTGGGACCTTATCAAATGCCTTCTGGAAGTCCATATAAATAACATCCATTGACATTCCCCTGTCCACTACTTTAGTCACCTCTTCAAAAAATTCAATCAGGTTTGTCAGGTACGACCTACCTTTCACAAATCCATGCTGGCTCTCTCTGATTAACTGAAAATTCTCGGTGTTCAGTCACCCTATCCTTAACTATAGACTCCAGCATTTTCCCCACAACAGATGTTAGGCTAACTGGTCTATAATTCCCTGGTTTCCCTCTCTCTCCTTTCTTAAAAAGTGGAGTGACGTGCAATTTTGCAATCCGGAGGGACAGTTCCTGAATCTAGAGAACTTTGAAAGATTATAGTTAGGGCATCTGCAATGTGCTCACCTACTTCCTTTAAAACCCTGGGATGGAAACCATCTGGTCCTGGGGATTTGTCGCACGGTAATTACTCTCCCCCTGCAATGGTGGCACTATAGTGAGGAGAAAGAACGAGGTCATTTGAGCAGTACACTACAAATCTACAGCACAGAGACACCATTCAAACCATCATGTCTGTACTGGCTCTTTGCTAGAGCAAACCCAAACTACTCCCACTGCCCCGCTCTCTCCCCATGGCCCTGTATCAATCCCCAAACTAATCCCATAGCCCTGTATCAATCCTAAACTAATCCCACTGCCCTGCTGTAATCCCGTAGCCCCGCCTCAACCCCGAACCAATCCCGTAGCCCCGCCTCGACCCCGAACCCAATCCCGTAGCCCCGCCTCGACCCCGAACCCAATCCCGTAGCCCCGCCTCGACCCCGAACCTAATCCCGTAGCCCCGCCTCGACCCCGAACCTAATCCCGTAGCCCTGCCTCGACCCCGAACCTAATCCCGCTCTCCCCGTAGCCCTGTATCTTCAACTGCTTCAAATGTTTAACTGCTTTTCTCTAATAGATGCAATGGTCTGCCTCAGCTACTCCCCATGGCAAATCAGTCCATAGTCCAACATATCTATAGGAAGACATTTCTCCTAACTCCCACTGACTATTTTAAATCAATGAACCCTCGTCACTGACTTGCCAAGGAGAGGTAATAGGGAAAAGAAATCAGTCATAATTTTCAAAGCCCCCGTCCTTTTAGCCCTCGCTGCTCCAGTGGAAATAGTCTAATTGCTTGCTTTCCCCATTCACAAGATCATTATGGATGAGGAACACTATTCAGCCAATCCAGAAAGATCCAACCGTCCTTTCTCCCCATTTCAGCATCTAGTTGTGCCAGTGTTTTTTTTCAAAATAAATAACTGAGAGCAGGCACAGGCCAGATGGGTTGATTGGTCTCCTGTGCTGTAAAATCCTGCGATACTACAGGTGAAAAACATGGGTGAGGAGAAAAACAGGGCTTTGGTGAGACGCCCCACATAGCTTGCTACAAGCTTGCTCAAGGCTGACACGAGAAGAAAGCCAGTGTACCAGATGGCAGTCAACATGTGCAATACTATCCCAGCAGAGTTGATGCTTTCAGGTGAGGAAGGTGGCTGGAATTATGTTCTTTTAAAAAGTGTGACAGACGTTAAGTTGTTCATTCTTGGATGCATGGATTCAGCTTCAACCATTCAGCCCATCAGGCCTGAGCCTTCCTACTGTTCAACCCGCCAGACAATCTCCCTGTTCATTCCCTCCCCCCACCAAATCACCACAGGCACCACTGTCCAGTGAGGTATCTGACCAAACTTTGCAGGGTAAGGAATGAGCTTCTGTACTGGAACTAGGTGAGCTGCTTTGTTGGAGATATACCTTGTGAAGGGAGAAAGAGGAGGAGGTCAAATATGGCATCAATGATGCCCTTAATTCAATTGCCAGGATTTATGAATTAGATAATGCAAATCTAGAGAGCATTTCTTCACCATATTCACAGTCCATTGCATTGTGTTGAAGTTTTGAATTCTTGTTTGTTCTGTGTTGGGCTCTTTGTTCACTTACTGTTTCTCAGCAGCATATCTGCAAGGATTTCTCACCGTGTGGGAATTGGCAGCCCTGGGTCTGTCACTGCTTCCCATAGGCTGTCTCACCTGGTCCCTGCACTGTTGAATAGATTGACCCGTGTGGTGAGAATGTGGAACTCTCTACCGCAAGGAGTAGTTGAGGTGAATAGCACAGATGCATTTAAGGGGAAGCTGGATAAACACGTGAGGGGGAAAGGAATAGAGGGATATGCTGAGAGCGTTAGATGAAGAGGGGTGGGAGGAGGATATATGGAGTTAGGTCACAGATCAGCCATGTTTTTATTGAATGGCGGAACAGGCTGGAGGGGGTAAATGGCCTACTCCTATGTTCCTATGATCTTATGCTGGTGTGGAGCATAAACTCTGGCACAGACCTGTTGGACCGAATGGCCTGTTTCTGAGCTGTACATTCTACTAATTCTATGGTAGTGGAACTGAAGCCTGAATGAAGGCAGTACATGATGTGGAAGAGCCAGTCTGATCACTTAAAGCTAATGTGAGAATGTGTTTAAATGAGTGAAAGGAATGGGTCAGTAAGGTTCAGCCAATGAATTCTGAGCCATTGTGACCAGCCCGCCTGATCCCTGACGGCTGAATTGCTGGTCTGTGCTGAGTCACAGGTCAGGGCACGACAATTGGCCTCTCTGTCCCTGAGCTAAGGTTCCTGCTCCTGACCTCCACCCAGTGACTCCTGCTGTACAGGATGAGGCTTGACATTGGTGCCTCTGCAGTTGAATAGCCTGCCGACACTCCCACCTAGGCATGAAGAGTGGCCACTTGGGCAAAGCGGCAGGGGGTTATGTTAGTGGGTCCCACCCTGGCAAAGGACGCAACAGTTTGAGGGGGGGAGAAAATCAGTGGGAGGAGAGCAGAACTTGGCAAACAAAATGAAAGGAAGAGTTGTAGACCTAACTGATTCCCCATGTCAGACACACAGCCGGGATAGCACCTGGGATCTCTCTGCGATGTATGGCTCAGTAGCAGTGTAATGTCGAATCCCAGACTCTAAAGTCACTGGTTCGTGTGTGAGTAACTGGGAGGCTCCTGTGGGGCTGGATCTGATGGTGAATTGCACGCTGTCTTCTTTTACTCAGTTTCCCAGATACAGATACTGTCGAATGCTGGAGGAAGGATCGTTCAGGGGGAGAACGGCTGACTTTCTGCTCATGTTTATTTTCGGCGGGTTTTTAATGACAGTATCCTTTTTGCAGTGTACTCTCATTGTTACCATTCTCATACAGTGCTTCATTATACCTGTTTACCCTTCTCAGATTGGGGGGTGGTTGTTTCTAGGCCTGTAAGCATCATTCCGAACTGGTTGCTGTGGACTGTTTAGTGATGGTGCCGACTCTGTCTCCCTGCCCGTCCCCCATCCCGGCTCTCCGATCACCATCTCCTCTCGATATCCTGGGGAAGACTGTTTGTAATCGAAAGAACAAACTTGCATTTCTATAGTGTCTTCCATGACCTCAGGATGACCCAACGCACTTTACAGGCAATGAAGTAGTTTTTTGAAGTGTAGTCACTGATGCAATGTAGGGAAATGATACCAGTACAATAAAACCTGGCCAGTGATGTACACCGTCCCTTTCTCCACACATGTAGGAATGTGAAACACTGGGCTCTGGGTCGATCGCCCATTCGGTATGGGAAACACTGGGCTCTGGGTGATGCCTACACACAGTGCCTGGAGACTGGTTACGGAGCTGTATTGCCAAAGGTCGGGAATGGTTTGGAACTCGCTCACAGGAAAGCAGATAAAGTGCACCATGGAGAGATGTGGGTCTCTTAGCTGGGATGTGGGAGGGGGAGACTGGTGTGTACTCTGTCATCTTGCTCACTCCTGGGCTCATCAAACTAGAGTGAGCTGTGTCGTCTGTGATAAACAGGGATGATGTTTCACTTGCTTCTTAAATGACAGGTGAACAGAAGCAATGAAAATGTGCAAGGGGCAGATTTCATAAAATGAATGCCAGTCTGAGCAGCCATAGCTCACCTCCCATAGTTGGCTGTACAAGAACCTCCCCAGTGTCTGACCTGATCTGCTCACACCCTGTGACCCTTGACTCTGTAGTACTCAGCTGTTTGGAATCTTTGCGAGCTTGTTCTTTCTGGGCCAGGCTTTCACCATCATGCTGGTTTACATCTGGAGCAGGAGGAACCCATTCGTACGAATGAATTTCTTTGGGCTGCTCAACTTCCAGGCTCCCTTCTTGCCGTGGGTGTTGATGGGATTCTCACTACTTCTAGGGAACTCTGTCATCGTTGACTTGTTGGGTAAGTTTTTAAGTATTTGAATTCACAGTGCTGTTCGTGCTCTTCAATGAAAGATTTGATTAATTAAATCATTGTTATAGGGCTGATGACAAGCTGAGTTAAAGGGCAAATAGATTCGATTGAATTGTTCCATAATCTTCGATATTAGAAAGGGAGATATCGAAACACTTATCAGTCTCCTGATTGCCCTGGTCTTCAGCTTCATAAATGCTGGTTGAAGGCAGCCTGGGAGGAGACATCTTGTGTAGCGGTCCTCTGGTGTGTGTGCGTGCGCACGTGTGTAGAAGCCCAGTGTAGGAGGAGGCCACGCGGAGTGAGGGGTGAAGCCATGTAGGGATTTCAAAGTGAGGACTAAACATCAGAGATGCTCCAGACTCTGGACTACCTGTGAGTAATGCTGCGGAAGATCCATTTTTATATATTTGTAAATATTGATGTTAGGTGTGTGAGGTATTAGTACACTATCAGACCCCCTCCATTTCCATAGTGTCAGATAATTCTGCCCAGTAAGAGAAGCCCTTGAGTAAACTGAAGCCTTTATTCCCCTTCCTTTGATACAGGGATTGCTGTTGGTCATATATATTACTTCCTAGAAGATGTATTCCCGAATCAGCCGGGAGGAGTGAAGCTGCTGGTGACCCCGGGCTTTCTGTAAGTGTTGCCTCTTCTTTGTTCTCATTACTGTTCTTGTTAATAGTGAACAAAATATTTGGCTAAATCGAGCTGGCTGCCGATCGGTAAAAGCTGGAGTAAATCGCCATCTCGCCACTAAACGTGGAACCATTGTCCTACCTTTTTACAGCCTCAGTTGTTTGTCTTCTGTTACTTTTACTTTCTAAATTTATTAACCCTTCTTAATACTCTCTTCGAAAGGCCCTTGTCTGCTAGGGTAGGGTCCCTGGGCACTGGCTGCGCTCTCGTATCCTGCTCAGGGGCCTGTCTTCAAGTGTGATCTTAGAGCGTGCTGGCAGGCTGTTTGGCAGTGGAGAGCACCACATCCAAGTACAATCCTGTCCTCCGAGTGTGGGCACACTTTCCAGCAGAGGTGACTGTTGTGATCGGGAACACTGTCCCCTTCTCCCACCTCCCCAGCCCAGAGGTACTAATTGTAGGATTTCCACTGTCACTCCAGCTGACCTCATCGATCTGGGCACAGACCTGGGGGGCCTCCATTACCACACCAGGCTGTACACATACCCACAGAGCTGGCAGACCACCTCCCCTCCAATGTTTAACAGTCTATCAAATCACAGTAATCACAAACCATCAGCTTTAACAAGCACACAGAATGGTGTAGTTAGGAGAATCACCTGTTACACTGGGCTCTGTGCAACCTCCCACAGTGTCCGAGAGCTCCTGAACAGTAGGTAATGTAGTTTAAGACTGAACAGGAGCTGGCTGCACACAGTCTGGGAAGCAGTGCCCTGGCTGTGACCAGCCTCCTGTGTTAGTTCCAGCCGTGCCTGATTGTTTAGTTGAAAGCTGATGTATGTACATCCAGCGCTGTTCCTAGCACCTCCTGGGGTTCGGAGTGTATCGGACACCCTGCCACAGCTGTTGAATTTATTCCAGTTTCCACACACGATGTAACTGTGTTTCCTGCTCCCTCTCAATCACAGGAAGGCAATATTTGACGTTGCAGAGGACGATCCCAATTACAATGTTCTCCCCGAGGATCAGCCTGGGGGATTCAACTGGGGTCCGGGGCAAAGACTCGGGGACCAAAATGAACAGAACCCGAACGCACGGCAATGATATCTCGCATTCTGTCGAGAGACTGGACATTACTGAACGGAGAAAGTTTATTTTTTATTTTATTTTATGTAGATTGTGGTACTGACACCGTCTTTGATTCCCAGCTGTGATAATTAAAGTGATAACTGATCGCAGTTGTTGCTTCACCATCGACAATCCCAGGATGGGTTGAAGAGTTAGTGGTCGAGTATCTCTATGCTTTGGATATTTTTACTCCTGTGCAGGTCCATCGTATTCCAAGCTCTCCCAACTTGTGAAAGAATCTCTGTAATTCCCCAATCGCCACACCTCATAGTATCAGAGTAATGGGCTCATTAATGGTGTGAGAGTGGTTCTATTTTACATTAACATCTCAAACTTTGGAGAATTGCTGCTGAGCCTCCTAGCTGGTGTCTGATGGACCTGGTCCCTAGTGAGACATTGGGACACACCATCACTGTCCTGTCAGTCCCTGCTTTCTCTCCACTTCACTGGGGCTACAATGGGCCTCTGCATCCCCAGGTTAACAAAAGGGGGGGGTCCGGTGGGGTGGGGTCCGGTGGGGTGGGGTCCGGTGGGGTGGGGTCCACCGAGGTCCTCACTCCTGATTGTTATCCAGTGACTCCTTCTGGGAAATGGGGAGCATCACAGCATACATGTCCAAATACCATGCTGCCATTTACTGTCCAGGCTCACATGAAGAACAGTGCCTGTGGACCTGGACACCAGTGAGAGTCAGCACCTGTGGGGGTGGGGGAAGTTTTTTTTAAAAAAAAGTCCAGTTTCCAATTTAAAAAAGAATCTCCTGCTCTTAAATGTGTGTAAGCCCTGGTCGTACAGCTGATTTCCTTTTGGTTACACTGTGTTTCAGGAGCACTGAGATCATGTGTCGCCTTTGCTTCATGTTTAAATTTAAGTGTTGGCAGTGGAGGTCGTTGGATTTAATGTAGAGGGAGCTCTTGAATGGTGGGGGGGGGAGGAGAGAGCACTTTATATATCAGTGGGTAAAATTCTCCAGATGTCCTGGTGACACTGTCAGTTCCTGCTCTGCGCTGAGTGAGCTGCTTTAGCCAGTTAGTGTTGCGATGCCTCTGGGTTAGAAAGGGGAAAATTGTCCTGGGCTCCTGTTAGCAATGCTGGAGCAGTGCACGAGCGTTCAGTGAGGACAGGAGCGGACCCTGCTGTGTGCACGAGCACCCTTAGGGGTGTGAACACTGGTGCTAGTGGAGCTGTAACTCAGCTGGAATCAATACCTTCAGGAGAGACAGAAGGGCAGGGAATTGGAAAAAAGGCCAATCGACATCACTGATGGACAAGTCGCAAAAATCTCAGTGGTGGCCTCACACTCTCCCTCCTCTTTTCACTGTTTCTTTATGCACAGTTCACCTCTGATTTAGTGACGTTTAGGTATCGAGACCTTAGGTGGAGGGGGCGGCAAGGATGATTGCAGGGCTTGTGGAAGGCGTGCGCTGATGGGCATTTTTGTGCCCACTGCAGGCTGGATTCAGGAACCCTGCGGCTCACAACATTTGGTGCAACATCTCCTTGTGATTATTCTGTTCTGAGCGCAGACGGTTCCTGCTGGAGGGAAGGGAAAACTGAGAAACAGGCGTCGACCCTGTACAGACAAGCTGAGGGCTCGGGCTCAGGCTGCGAGAGGCCCGAATAAACTGGCACACCTGAAAGTAAATGCTGCGTTATAAACAGGGTAAATGTGTCAGCACCAGGCTCGAGCACGGCTCAGCTCTTCGTTATGGCAGCGTTTATTCACAGACCTTTGTTCAATGATCCAGGGCAGCAGTGTTACAGGGTTGAGGGGCACTGGGGCTAGTTTAAGAAGCAGCTGTAAGCGGGAGGTCAGCTTGATATTCTGGGATGATGGGATCAAATGAGCCGAATGGCCTTTTCCATCTGAACCCATGTGAGATTTGAATGTTTTTTCAAGTTGTGCCCTACTTACCTACACGTGACCATTCAATGGTGAAATATTTTGCACTTCAAAAGGAATAAAATAGACAAAGTAACGTGGGGCTAGAGCATCATGTCTTTAACTGTAACTGTGAGGCATGTGAGACGTCACCCGGCCCAGTGAATGAGGCGAGGCAATAAAAACTAAATGGTACAATTTTAAAGGGGATGCAGGAACAGAGAGACCTGGGGGTTTATGTACACAAATCTTTGAAGGTAGCAGGATAAAATGAGAAGGCTCTTAAAAAGCATATGGGATCCTGGGCTTCATTAATAGAGGCATAGAGTACAAAAGCAAGGAAGATATGCTGAACATTTATATATTGTGTTCAGTGCTGCACACCACACTTTAGCGAGGCCAGAAAGAGGGTACCAAGTAGAATGGTACCAGGGATGTGGCAGTTCACTGGAGAAGCTGGGTTTGTTCTCCTTAGAACAGAGAAGGCTACGGGGAGATTTGATAGAGGTATTCAAAATCATGAACGGTTTTGATAGGGTAAATAAGGAGTAACTGTTTCCAGTGGCAGAAGGGTCAGTAACCAGAGGGGACAGATTTAAGATGATTGGCAAAAGAGCCAGAGGCGACACTAGAATTTTTTTTACACAGCGAGTTGTGATGATCTGGAATGTGCAGCCTGAAAGGGTGGTGGAAGCAGATTCAATAGTAACTTTCAAAAAGGGAAAAATTTGCAGGGCTATGGGGAAAGAGCAGAGGAGTGATTAATTGGACAGCTCTTTCAAAGAGCCAGCGCAGGCACGATGGGCTGAATGGCCGCCTTCTGTGCTGTATCATTCTAGGTCATACAGATAACTGACTGCTGGACATGTGATCGACATCACAGAGATCACCTTAAACTGTGCCATGAGTACTAGGCAATGGTGCCTAGTTTTGGGATTGTTTTTAATGCTGAATTTGTTTGCTATTTATCTTCAGTTTTGAATGCCCACAGAGGATAATGTCACTGGCCGTGGGTCACAGTCTGTCTGTAACAGTGAATAGAAACCGAAGAATATCACCTCGAAATTACCATTACTCCATTATCGTTGTATCGTGCAACTACCAGGATGTAGAAGGCGAACTAGATGGACCCTGAACTTTTTGCATCTAGGAATTCCTATGTTCCTAAAGCAGAATATCCCTCGAATGTTTGTGCTTCCCCTGCCCAGGGCTGAAGACCCTACATACTTTACAAGTGCAAATTCAATCGGCTGTGATCTCTATCCTTTCTGACCCCAGCCAGTACAGAATGACAGAGTTCCCCATTGATCGGGGAGGTGGGTGCTGGATCTCACCTTATCAATCACTGTACGTGAACAGAGCAGCACATCCTCCATCTTGAAGTCTGCCTATCCGGAGACACAAACATGTGCCACTATAAATGCGGAAGGGCGTGTATTAAGGATTTGGCGATGCCTTGGTACGCAACCTTTGTGCACCTTGACGAGTAAAATACTGGACTTTAATATAGCCCTTATCCATCCTGTCTAATCTGTTCTTGCACTTGCCAGTTGCTGCTGCCTACGTTTCAAGGAAATATTCAGCCACTTGAGCCTGTTATTAGATCATGGCTGATCTGTACCTCAACTCTATTCTCTCCCCTACTTGAAGGAATGAAGTACCCTGCTTTTTAAAGAGTGAATGCAGGAGTTTACAGTGGCAGGCATTTTTATTTATTATAAATGTATACTGTGATCCTGTGTTTATATTTTATAACTTTGTAAGGGGGTTACACATGCAGATCTTATTTTGTAACCATGAGCACATTGGAAATAAAATGCACAAAAAAATGGACGGTCATTTAGTGACTTTACTTACTCCAGCTCCCAGACAGCTATAATGGAAGATGAACAGAAAGTAGGAGGCACTGTCGACAGAATGTCAAATAAGGTGGAGATGGGCTCGGGCCTACGGAAGGGTTGAAGTGGGCTTTTGAGGGGAGCACTCAGGATTGGGCCTGGCTCCTCAAAGATGGGTAAAAAAAGGGGGGGGGGGGGGGGTTCTGGCCATCGATGGGAATGGGAAGGTCCAGGTGGTATGACACCAGTCCCCTCAGTTCCAGGAGGCGGGTCAGAATCTAGCCTGGATAGATGGGATACAAGTTTCGCTGTCAGCTGTACAAAGGTATTTGGCCGTCTCCAACCAGACCTGAGGGAGACCCCCAAAAGTACAAAGGCTACAGCACAAAGAGAGGCCATTCAGCCCATTGTGACTCCTGGGGCTAGCTCTTCAACTACAGCTGTCTGCTCTGAATCCCATTGCCCTGTCCTTTTTTATTCTTCCTTTTCAAATGATTGTCTATTTCCCCTTTAAATGAAGTTACACTGTATATATAAACATTGTCACTTGGCTAAGTTAGAGGCACCCACCTGCGTTAAGATCGTGGATGTAAGCTCTATTCCAGAGACTTGAGCACATAATCCAGGCTGACACTCCAGAGCAGTACTGAGGGAGCACCGCACTGTCCGAGGTTCAGTACTGAGGGAGCGCTGCACTGTCTGAGGGTCAGTACTGAGGGAGCGCTGCACTGTCTGAGGGTCAGTACTGAGGGAGCGCCGCACTGTCCGAGGTTCAGTACTGAGGGAGCGCCGCACTGTCGGAGGGGCAGTAGTGAGGGAGCGCCGCACTGTCGGAGGGGCAGTAGTGAGGGAGCGCTGCACTGTCGGAGGGGCAGTAGTGAGGGAGCGCTGCACTGTCGGAGGGGCAGTAGTGAGGGAGCGCTGCACTGTCGGAGGGGCAGTAGTGAGGGAGCGTTGCACTGTGAGGGAGCTCTGCACTGTCGGAGGGGCAGTAGTGAGGGAGCGTTGCACTGTGAGGGAGCTCTGCACTGTCGGAGGGGCAGTACTGAGGGAGCTCTGCACTGTCGGAGGGGCAGTACTGAGGGAGCTCTGCACTGTCGGAGGGGCAGTACTGAGGGAGCTCTGCACTGTCGGAGGGGCAGTACTGAGGGAGCTCTGCACTGTCGGAGGGGCAGTACTGAGGGAGCTCTGCACTGTCGGAGGGGCAGTACTGAGGGAGCTCTGCACTGTCGGAGGGGCAGTACTGAGGGAGCGTTGCATTGTCTGAGGGGCAGCACTGAGGGAGCTCTGCACTGTCGGAGGGGCAGTACTGAGGGAGCTCTGCACTGTCGGAGGGGCAGTACTGAGGGAGCTCTGCACTGTCGGAGGGGCAGTACTGAGGGAGCTCTGCACTGTCGGAGGGGCAGTACTGAGGAAGCGTTGCACTGTCTGAGGGGCAGTACTGAGGGAGCTCTGCACTGTCTGAGGGGCAGTACTGAGGGAGCTCTGCACTGTCGGAGGGGCAGTACTGAGGAAGCGTTGCATTGTCTGAGGGGCAGTACTGAGGGAGCTCTGCACTGTCGGAGGGTCAGTACTGAGGGAGCTCTGCACTGTCGGAGGGTCAGTACTGAGGGAGCTCTGCACTGTCGGAGGGTCAGTACTGAGGGAGCTCTGCACTGTCGGAGGGTCAGTACTGAGGGAGCTCTGCACTGTCGGAGGGGCAGTACTGAAGGAGCTCTGCACTGTCGGAGGGTCAGTAGTGAGGGAGCGCTGCACTGTCGGAGGGGCAGTACTGAGGGAGCTCTGCACTGTCGGAGGGGCAGTACTGAGGGAGCGCTTCACTGTCGGAGGGGCAGTACTGAGGGAGCTCTGCACTGTCGGAGGGGCAGTAGTGAGGGAGCGCTTCACTGTCGGAGGGGCAGTACTGAGGGAGCGCTGCACTGTCGGAGGGGCAGTAGTGAGGGAGCGCTGCACTGTCGGAGGGGCAGTAGTGAGGGAGCGCTGCACTGTCGGAGGGGCAGTACTGAGGGAGCTCTGCACTGTCGGAGGGTCAGTACTGAGGGAGCTCTGCACTGTCGGAGGGTCAGTACTGAGGGAGCTCTGCACTGTCGGAGGGTCAGTACTGAGGGAGCTCTGCACTGTCGGAGGGTCAGTACTGAGGGAGCTCTGCACTGTCGGAGGGGCAGTACTGAAGGAGCTCTGCACTGTCGGAGGGTCAGTAGTGAGGGAGCGCTGCACTGTCGGAGGGGCAGTACTGAGGGAGCTCTGCACTGTCGGAGGGGCAGTACTGAGGGAGCGCTTCACTGTCGGAGGGGCAGTACTGAGGGAGCTCTGCACTGTCGGAGGGGCAGTAGTGAGGGAGCGCTTCACTGTCGGAGGGGCAGTACTGAGGGAGCGCTGCACTGTCGGAGGGGCAGTAGTGAGGGAGCGCTGCACTGTCGGAGGGGCAGTAGTGAGGGAGCGCTGCACTGTCGGAGGGGCAGTAGTGAGGGAGCGCTGCACTGTCGGAGGGGCAGTAGTGAGGGAGCGTTGCACTGTGAGGGAGCTCTGCACTGTCGGAGGGTCAGTACTGAGGGAGCTCTGCACTGTCGGAGGGGCAGTACTGAGGGAGCTCTGCACTGTCGGAGGGGCAGTACTGAGGGAGCTCTGCACTGTCGGAGGGGCAGTACTGAGGGAGCTCTGCACTGTCGGAGGGGCAGTACTGAGGGAGCTCTGCACTGTCGGAGGGGCAGTACTGAGGGAGCTCTGCACTGTCGGAGGGGCAGTACTGAGGGAGCTCTGCACTGTCAGAGGGGCAGTACTGAGGGAGCGTTGCATTGTCTGAGGGTCAGTACTGAGGGAACTCTGCACTGTCGGAGGGGCAGTACTGAGGGAGCTCTGCACTGTCGGAGGGGCAGTACTGAGGGAGCTCTGCACTGTCGGAGGGGCAGTACTGAGGAAGCGTTGCATTGTCTGAGGGGCAGTACTGAGGGAGCTCTGCACTGTCTGAGGGGCAGTACTGAGGGAGCTCTGCACTGTCGGAGGGGCAGTACTGAGGGAGCTCTGCACTGTCGGAGGGGCAGTACTGAGGGAGCTCTGCACTGTCGGAGGGGCAGTACTGAGGAAGCGTTGCATTGTCTGAGGGGCAGTACTGAGGGAGCTCTGCACTGTCGGAGGGTCAGTACTGAGGGAGCTCTGCACTGTCGGAGGGTCAGTACTGAGGGAGCTCTGCACTGTCGGAGGGTCAGTACTGAGGGAGCTCTGCACTGTCGGAGGGGCAGTACTGAAGGAGCTCTGCACTGTCGGAGGGGCAGTACTGAAGGAGCTCTGCACTGTCGGAGGGGCAGTAGTGAGGGAGCGCTGCACTGTCGGAGGGGCAGTACTGAGGGAGCTCTGCACTGTCGGAGGGGCAGTACTGAGGGAGCTCTGCACTGTCGGAGGGGCAGTACTGAGGGAGCGCTTCACTGTCGGAGGGGCAGTACTGAGGGAGCTCTGCACTGTCGGAGGGGCAGTAGTGAGGGAGCGCTTCACTGTCGGAGGGGCAGTACTGAGGGAGCTCTGCACTGTCGGAGGGGCAGTAGTGAGGGAGCGCTTCACTGTCGGAGGGGCAGTACTGAGGGAGCTCTGCACTGTCGGAGGGGCAGTAGTGAGGGAGCGCTGCACTGTCGGAGGGGCAGTACTGAGGGAGCTCTGCACTGTCGGAGGGGCAGTACTGAGGGAGCGCTTCACTGTCGGAGGGGCAGTAGTGAGGGAGCTCTGCACTGTCGGAGGGGCAGTACTGAGGGAGCGCTTCACTGTCGGAGGGGCAGTACTGAGGGAGCGCTTCACTGTCGGAGGGGCAGTACTGAGGGAGCTCTGCACTGTCGGAGGGGCAGTAGTGAGGGAGCGCTTCACTGTCGGAGGGGCAGTAGTGAGGGAGCTCTGCACTGTCGGAGGGGCAGTACTGAGGGAGCGCTTCACTGTCGGAGGGGCAGTACTGAGGGAGCTCTGCACTGTCGGAGGGGCAGTAGTGAGGGAGCGCAAACTGTCGGAGGGGCAGTAGTGAGGGAGCTCTGCACTGTCGGAGGGGCAGTACTGAGGGAGCGCTTCACTGTCGGAGGGGCAGTACTGAGGGAGCTCTGCACTGTCGGAGGGGCAGTAGTGAGGGAGCGCTGCACTGTCGGAGGGGCAGTAGTGAGGGAGCGCTGCACTGTCGGAGGGGCAGTAGTGAGGGAGCGCTGCACTGTCGGAGGGGCTAGTGTTAAGATGAGACAGTGTTGTGAAGCTCATCTACCTGTAAGATCCCATGGCCCTATTTGAAAGAAGAGCAGGGAGTGCTGGTGTCCAGGGACCAATATTCATCCCTCATTCAACACCACCAAAGACAGATCAACTGATCATTCAGTTCTGCTGTTTGCAGGACTAAGCTGTATGCAAATTGGCTCTTGCATTCGCCCTATATAACACTGACTGCACTTCAAAGGTCTTCAAAGAGCTTTCAGATTACCTGCGATATAAATGCAAGTTCATCTGTCTCAGTAGCCACGAAGTAAATCAGTACATGTTCTAGTAACCCTGAGGGGGAAAACTCTGAATTCCGCGGTCTGTAACCTTGTTATCGATTTGCTAATCTTTCACTATTTGCCCTCTCAAAACCTTCCATGATTTTTAAAATCTTTATTAGATTCCCTTACCCTTCTCTATTCCATTTCTGGTATTATTCTTGTGACTCTTCACTGACCTCTTTCTATGGCTCTAGCTCCTTCCTTTAATATGTAGCCCAGAACTCCATGAAATACAAGTGAGAACCTAACCAACGTCTGGTACAAATTCATCATCACTTCCCTTATATCCAGTGCTCACGTACAAAACCCTGCCTCTAACCACCTTTTCTACCCAGGCTCCCACCTTCGAAGGCCTATTATCTTCACCCCTAGATCTCTCTGCTCCTTCACTCTTCTACACTCCCAATCACTTCTTATGGTATTACTTCACATCTCTGCATTGACCTGCATCTGCCCACTCTACACCAGCCAGTGTCCCCCAACACTGACCCCCTTCCTCCCCAGAGTATGTGGGCTCAGTGTGAAGGCACCTCACCTGCATGGGGCCGCTGGGCACCCACATCACCAGACACATCTCTGGAGCCTGTCATGGAACTTGGGGGAAATAACCCATCTCCAGACCCCCCCTTCATTTTACCCATCTTTGGAGGTTCAGAGCACATCCTGAGGGTGCCCCTAGAAAGCCCACTTCCTTCTTTAGGCCAATATGCCTCATCTTGGGGGGGGGGGGGATGTACTGTCCTCCAGGCCGCCCATAGGCAAGGAAGTGGAAACTGTCAGTGTTGGGAGCCCCTGCACCCTCACCCCTGCCCTGTTCCTGCTCCCTGTAATGGGTAGGCAGAAGCTCCATCCTTTACAAGGCTGACCGACCAGGACTTTCTCAGAACCTGGTTTATCCGGGCCCCAGACAGTTCCTGAGCCTTCCTGCAGGCTGGGGGAGTTCGGCTTCTAATTGTCAAACGTCAGCTCACTTTACCAATCTGTGACTGTCCTCAACTAACCTTTGGCTTTAAGTGTTCACTAATTTCATCCTGCATTACGGACTCTGTGACTTTACTCACAACTGACGTACAGTTAACTGGCCTGTAATGTCCTTCTTGAACACGGTGGAACATCTCTATCGTCGAGCCCTTTGGCACACTTCCCATTGCTGAATATTTTTGGAAAAGTTCTGCTAGCTGCTCCCCAAACTCCTTCAGTATCCTGTGATGCATTCCATTTGGGTCTGGTCACTTGGTCAAATCCCATTAACTATTTCTAATATAGTATCCTATTTCTCTCCAGTAGCAGCTCCTCCATTTCCTCCTCGGGTTCTCCTACAATCCCACTTATTAACCATTGCTGCTGTTCCCTCATTGAAATACAAGATGGCCCCTTCCTCTCTAAGCCATTCCACCCTTTCTTTACTTATCCTTTTCCTGTGTGCTTATTTTGACTGCCAGTCTTTCACTCGCTCTTGGCTTTTTATAATCTCTCATTGCTTCTCTGATACTTCTTGTAGTTTTCGCCTGTATTATCTGACTGCAATTAATGAATCCTTTCCTTTCAATGACTGTGATCATGTCTTTAATAGCGGTGGAGTGAGTGGTCAATCTATGGAATACGCTCCCTGGAGAGACGGTGGAAGCAGAAAGTGTTGTTTGATTCAAATACAAATTAGATGGATTTCTTTCAGAAAATAACATTCTGGGATACAATGTATGAGTAATTTGAGACATGACATGTGGTAAGTGTAACAGGCTTGGGAGGAACTTTGGACCTATAATTCCGAAAGCTTTCCTTCACTGGGAGTTTTGCTCCCCTCCTGTCTGGGTCTGTTGGAGGCTCATTGATAGAGAATGTTTCTACGATTAGTCAACACCTCCATTATCGTCGTATCATACAACTAGCAGGATGACAGAAGGTGAATGAGTTGGATGTGGTCTTTCCCTGTTCTGTAATAAGCTGTAGAGAAGTTCTGTTGGACACAAGTTTTCCCAACAAGGATGGAGGAAGGAAAATCCCAGCATGCTTGTTTCAACAAACGTTTCCCGCTACCCAGCTTAAGATTCCACACTCGGCAGTCAGCAGATCAGCAGTAAAATGAGCCCTTCTGTTCAAAAATTAATCTCCCCTTTCCTTCCACCAAATGGCAGTGGCGATTGGCTCCCAATTGTCAGCAGGCTGGGTTATAATTTCTTGAGTGACATCAGCACATGATGGAGTGGGAAAGGTACTGTCCATTACTCTGGACAACACATTGGTTCAATCCAAGTTCTAGCTTTCCTAAAGTCTGATCGTAGTGGGAGTGTCCAGCTCCAACAGAAATTCAACAGAAGTCCAGTCTGAAACGTTGACTGCATAACCCCTAAGCCCATGAGACACAGACAGGAACTCCCCTTATGACCGAAGTACTGCTGAAGCTCATCAAACCCATTCCATATAAGGAGTTTTCACCAATCATTTCCCGGTAGGATGAGGAGAGTTTTCACCAATCATTTCCCGGTACGATGAGGAGAGTTTTCACCAATCATTTCCCAGCAGGATGAGGAGAGTTTTCACCAATCATTTCCCAGTAGGATGAGGAGAGTTTTCACCAATCATTTCCCAGTAGGATGAGGAGAGTTTTCACCAATCATTTCCCAGTACGATGAGGGGAGTTTTCACCAATCATTTCCCAGTACGATGAGGGGAGGTTTCACCAATCATTTCCCAGTAGGATGAGGGGAGTTTTCACCAATCATTTCCCGGTACGATGAGGGGAGTTTTCACCAATCATTTCCCGGTACGATGAGGGGAGTTTTCACCAATCATTTCCCGGTAGGATGAGGAGAGTTTTCACCAATCATTTCCCGGTACGATGAGGGGAGTTTTCACCAATCATTTCCCGGTACGATGAGGGGAGTTTTCACCAATCATTTCCCAGTACGATGAGGGGAGGTTTCACCAATCATTTCCCGGTACGATGAGGGGAGTTTTCACCAATCATTTCCCAGTACGATGAGGGGAGGTTTCACCAATCATTTCCCGGTACGATGAGGGGAGGTTTCACCAATCATTTCCCAGTACGATGAGGGGAGGTTTCACCAATCATTTCCCAGTACGATGAGGGGAGTTTTCACCAATCATTTCCCAGTACGATGAGGGGAGTTTTCACCAATCATTTCCCAGTACGATGAGGGGAGGTTTCACCAATCATTTCCCGGTACGATGAGGGGAGTTTTCACCAATCATTTCCCGGTACGATGAGGAGAGTTTTCACCAATCATTTCCCGGTACGATGAGGGGAGTTTTCACCAATCATTTCCCAGTAGGATGAGGAGAGTTTTCACCAATCATTTCCCGGTAGGATGAGGAGAGTTTTCACCAATCATTTCCCGGTAGGATGAGGAGAGTTTTCACCAATCATTTCCCGGTAGGATGAGGAGAGTTTTCACCAATCATTTCCCAGTAGGATGAGGAGAGTTTTCACCAATCATTTCCCGGTACGATGAGGGGAGTTTTCACCAATCATTTCCCGGTACGATGAGGGGAGTTTTCACCAATCATTTCCCGGTACGATGAGGGGAGTTTTCACCAATCATTTCCCGGTACGATGAGGGGAGTTTTCACCAATCATTTCCCGGTACGATGAGGGGAGGTTTCACCAATCATTTCCCAGTAGGATGAGGAGAGTTTTCACCAATCATTTCCCGGGACGATGAGGGGAGATTTCACCAATCATTTCCCGGTACGATGAGGGGAGTTTTCACCAATCATTTCCCGGTACGATGAGGAGAGTTTTCACCAATCATTTCCCAGTAGGATGAGGGGAGTTTTCACCAATCATTTCCCGGTACGATGAGGAGAGTTTTCACCAATCATTTCCCAGTAGGATGAGGGGAGTTTTCACCAATCATTTCCCAGTCGGATGAGGGGAGTTTTCACCAATCATTTCCCAGTAGGATGAGGGGAGTTTTCACCAATCATTTCCCGGTACGATGAGGGGAGTTTTCACCAATCATTTCCCGGTACGATGAGGGGAGTTTTCACCAATCATTTCCCAGTACGATGAGGGGAGGTTTCACCAATCATTTCCCGGTACGATGAGGGGAGTTTTCACCAATCATTTCCCGGTACGATGAGGGGAGTTTTCACCAATCATTTCCCGGTACGATGAGGGGAGTTTTCACCAATCATTTCCCGGTACGATGAGGGGAATTTTCACCAATCATTTCCCGGTACGATGAGGGGAGTTTTCACCAATCATTTCCCAGTACGATGAGGGGAGTTTTCACCAATCATTTCCGAGTCGGATGAGGAGAGTTTTCACCAATCATTTCCCAGTACGATGAGGAGAGTTTTCACCAATCATTTCCGAGTCGGATGAGGAGAGTTTTCACCAATCATTTCCCGGTACGATGAGGAGAGTTTTCACCAATCATTTCCCGGTACGATGAGGGGAGTTTTCACCAATCATTTCCCAGTACGATGAGGGGAGTTTTCACCAATCATTTCCCAGTAGGATGAGGAGAGTTTTCACCAATCATTTCCCAGTAGGATGAGGAGAGTTTTCACCAATCATTTCCCGGTACGATGAGGGGAGTTTTCACCAATCATTTCCCGGTACGATGAGGGGAGTTTTCACCAATCATTTCCCGGTAGGATGAGGGGAGTTTTCACCAATCATTTCCCGGTACGATGAGGGGAGTTTTCACCAATCATTTCCCGGTACGATGAGGAGAGTTTTCACCAATCATTTCCCGGTAGGATGAGGGGAGTTTTCACCAATCATTTCCCGGTAGGATGAGGGGAGTTTTCACCAATCATTTCCCGGTAGGATGAGGGGAGTTTTCACCAATCATTTCCCGGTAGGATGAGGGGAGTTTTCACCAATCATTTCCTGGTAGGATGATGGGAGTTTTCACCAATCATTTCCCAGTAGGATGAGGGGAGTTTTCACCAATCATTTCACGGTAGGATGAGGGGAGTTTTCACCAATCATTTCCCGGTACGATGAGGGGAGTTTTCACCAATCATTTCCCGGTAGGATGAGGGGAGTTTTCACCAATCATTTCCCGGTAGGATGAGGGGAGTTTTCACCAATCATTTCCCGGTAGGATGAGGGGAGTTTTCACCAATCATTTCCCAGTACGATGAGGGGAGTTTTCACCAATCATTTCCCAGTACGATGAGGGGAGTTTTCACCAATCATTTCCCGGTACGATGAGGGGAGTTTTCACCAATCATTTCCCGGTACGATGAGGAGAGTTTTCACCAATCATTTCCCGGTACGATGAGGGGAGTTTTCACCAATCATTTCCCAGTAGGATGAGGAGAGTTTTCACCAATCATTTCCCGGTACGATGAGGGGAGTTTTCACCAATCATTTCCCAGTAGGATGAGGAGAGTTTTCACCAATCATTTCCCAGTAGGATGAGGAGAGTTTTCACCAATCATTTCCCGGTAGGATGAGGAGAGTTTTCACCAATCATTTCCCAGTAGGATGAGGAGAGTTTTCACCAATCATTTCCCGGTACGATGAGGGGAGTTTTCACCAATCATTTCCCGGTACGATGAGGGGAGTTTTCACCAATCATTTCCCAGTAGGATGAGGAGAGTTTTCACCAATCATTTCCCAGTAGGATGAGGAGAGTTTTCACCAATCATTTCCCAGTAGGATGAGGAGAGTTTTCACCAATCATTTCCCAGTAGGATGAGGAGAGTTTTCACCAATCATTTCCCGGTACGATGAGGGGAGTTTTCACCAATCATTTCCCGGTACGATGAGGGGAGTTTTCACCAATCATTTCCCGGTACGATGAGGGGAGTTTTCACCAATCATTTCCCGGTACGATGAGGGGAGTTTTCACCAATCATTTCCCAGTACGATGAGGGGAGGTTTCACCAATCATTTCCCAGTAGGATGAGGGGAGTTTTCACCAATCATTTCCCGGTACGATGAGGGGAGTTTTCACCAATCATTTCCCGGTACGATGAGGGGAGGTTTCACCAATCATTTCCCAGTAGGATGAGGAGAGTTTTCACCAATCATTTCCCGGTACGATGAGGGGAGTTTTCACCAATCATTTCCCGGTACGATGAGGGGAGTTTTCACCAATCATTTCCCAGTAGGATGAGGGGTGTTTTCACCAATCATTTCCCGGTACGATGAGGAGAGTTTTCACCAATCATTTCCCAGTAGGATGAGGGGAGTTTTCACCAATCATTTCCCGGTACGATGAGGGGAGTTTTCACCAATCATTTCCCGGTACGATGAGGGGAGTTTTCACCAATCATTTCCCAGTACGATGAGGGGAGGTTTCACCAATCATTTCCCGGTACGATGAGGGGAGTTTTCACCAATCATTTCCCGGTACGATGAGGGGAGTTTTCACCAATCATTTCCCGGTACGATGAGGGGAATTTTCACCAATCATTTCCCGGTACGATGAGGGGAGTTTTCACCAATCATTTCCCAGTAGGATGAGGGGAGTTTTCACCAATCATTTCCCAGTAGGATGAGGAGAGTTTTCACCAATCATTTCCCAGTAGGATGAGGAGAGTTTTCACCAATCATTTCCCGCTTCAATGAGAGTTTTCACCAATCATTTCCCGGTACGATGAGGGGAGTTTTCACCAATCATTTCCCGGTACGATGAGGGGAGTTTTCACCAATCATTTCCCGGTACGATGAGGGGAGTTTTCACCAATCATTTCCCGGTACGATGAGGGGAGTTTTCACCAATCATTTCCCGGTACGATGAGGAGAGTTTTCACCAATCATTTCCCGGTACGATGAGGGGAGTTTTCACCAATCATTTCCCGGTACGATGAGGGGAGTTTTCACCAATCATTTCCCGGTACGATGAGGGGAGTTTTCACCAATCATTTCCCGGTACGATGAGGGGAGTTTTCACCAATCATTTCCCAGTAGGATGAGGGGAGTTTTCACCAATCATTTCCCGGTACGATGAGGGGAGTTTTCACCAATCATTTCCCGGTACGATGAGGGGAGTTTTCACCAATCATTTCCCAGTAGGATGAGGGGAGTTTTCACCAATCATTTCCCGGTACGATGAGGAGAGTTTTCACCAATCATTTCCCGGTACGATGAGGGGAGTTTTCACCAATCATTTCCCGGTACGATGAGGGGAGTTTTCACCAATCATTTCCCGGTAGGATGAGGGGAGTTTTCACCAATCATTTCCCGGTAGGATGAGGGGAGTTTTCACCAATCATTTCCCGGTACGATGAGGGGAGTTTTCACCAATCATTTCCCGGTAGGATGAGGGGAGTTTTCACCAATCATTTCCCGGTACGATGAGGGGAGTTTTCACCAATCATTTCCCGGTAGGATGAGGGGAGTTTTCACCAATCATTTCCTGGTAGGATGATGGGAGTTTTCACCAATCATTTCCCAGTAGGATGAGGGGAGTTTTCACCAATCATTTCCCAGTAGGATGAGGGGAGTTTTCACCAATCATTTCCTGGTAGGATGATGGGAGTTTTCACCAATCATTTCCTGGTAGGATGATGGGAGTGTTCACCAATCATTTCCTGGTCGGATGATGGGAGTTTTCACCAATCATTTCCCGGTAGGATGAGGGGAGTTTTCACCAATCATTTCCTGGTAGGATGATGGGAGTTTTCACCAATCATTTCCCGGTAGGATGAGGGGAGTTTTCACCAATCATTTCCCGGTAGGATGAGGGGAGTTTTCACCAATCATTTCCCGGTACGATGAGGGGAGTTTTCACCAATCATTTCCCGGTAGGATGAGGGGAGTTTTCACCAATCATTTCCCGGTACGATGAGGGGAGTTTTCACCAATCATTCCCCGGTACGATGAGGGGAGTTTTCACCAATCATTTCCCGGTAGGATGAGGGGAGTTTTCACCAATCATTTCCCAGTAGGATGAGGAGAGTTTTCACCAATCATTTCCCGGTACGATGAGGGGAGTTTTCACCAATCATTTCCCAGTACGATGAGGAGAGTTTTCACCAATCATTTCCCAGTAGGATGAGGGGAGGTTTCACCAATCATTCCCCGGTACGATGAGGGGAGTTTTCACCAATCATTTCCCGGTAGGATGAGGGGAGTTTTCACCAATCATTCCCCGGTAGGATGAGGGGAGGTTTCACCAATCATTTCCCGGTAGGATGAGGGGTGTTTTCACCAATCATTCCCCGGTACGATGAGGGGAGTTTTCACCAATCATTCCCCGGTACGATGAGGGGAGTTTTCACCAATCATTCCCCGGTACGATGAGGGGAGTTTTCACCAATCATTTCCCGGTAGGATGAGGGGAGTTTTCACCAATCATTTCCCAGTAGGATGAGGAGAGTTTTCACCAATCATTTCCCGGTACGATGAGGGGAGTTTTCACCAATCATTTCCCAGTACGATGAGGAGAGTTTTCACCAATCATTTCCCAGTAGGATGAGGGGAGGTTTCACCAATCATTTCCCGGTACGATGAGGGGAGTTTTCACCAATCATTCCCCGGTACGATGAGGGGTGTTTTCACCAATCATTTCCCGGTACGATGAGGGGAGTTTTCACCAATCATTCCCCGGTACGATGAGGGGAGTTTTCACCAATCATTTCCCGGTAGGATGAGGGGAGTTTTCACCAATCATTCCCCGGTACGATGAGGGGAGTTTTCACCAATCATTCCCCGGTACGATGAGGGGAGTTTTCACCAATCATTTCCCGGTAGGATGAGGGGAGTTTTCACCAATCATTTCCCGGTACGATGAGGGGAGTTTTCACCAATCATTCCCCGGTACGATGAGGGGAGTTTTCACCAATCATTTCACGGGAGGATGAGGGGAGTTTTCACCAATCATTTCCCAGTAGGATGAGGGGAGGTTTCACCAATCATTTCCCAGTTGGATGAGGGGAGTTTTCACCAATCATTTCCCAGTTGGATGAGGAGAGTTTCCACCAATCATTTCCCGGTACGATGAGGGGAGTTTTCACCAATCATTTCCCAGTAGGATGAGGGGAGGTTTCACCAATCATTTCCCAGTAGGATGAGGGGAGGTTTCACCAATCATTTCCCGGTACCATGAGGGGAGTTTTCACCAATCATTTCCCAGTAGGATGAGGGGAGTTTTCACCAATCATTTCCCGGTACGATGAGGAGAGTTTTCACCAATCATTTCCCGGTACGATGAGGAGAGTTTTCACCAATCATTTCCCGGTACGATGAGGAGAGTTTTCACCAATCATTTCCCAGTACGATGAGGAGAGTTTCCACCAATCATTTCCCGGTACGATGAGGGGAGTTTTCACCAATCATTTCCCGGTACGATGAGGGGAGTTTTCACCAATCATTTCCCAGTACGATGAGGAGAGTTTCCACCAATCATTTCCCGGTACGATGAGGTGAGTTTTCACCAATCATTTCCCAGTACGATGAGGAGAGTTTCCACCAATCATTTCCCGGTAGGATGAGGGGAGTTTTCACCAATCATTTCCCGGTACGATGAGGGGAGTTTTCACCAATCATTTCCCGGTACGATGAGGGGAGTTTTCACCAATCATTTCCCGGTACGATGACGAGAGTTTTCACCAATCATTTCCCGGTACGATGAGGAGAGTTTTCACCAATCATTTCCCGATAGGATGAGGAGAGTTTTCACCAATCATTTCCCGATAGGATGAGGAGAGTTTTCACCAATCACTTCCCGATAGGATGAGGGGAGTTTTCACCAATCATTTCCCGGTAGGATGAGGAGAGTTTTCACCAATCATTTCCCAGTAGGATGAGGGGAGTTTTCACCAATCATTTCCCGGTACGATGAGGAGAGTTTTCACCAATCATTTCCCAGTTGGATGAGGGGAGTTTTCACCAATCATTTCCCGGTACGATGAGGGGAATTTTCACCAATCATTTCCCGGTACGATGAGGGGAGTTTTCACCAATCATTTCCTGGTACGATGAGGGGAGTTTTCACCAATCATTTCCCGGTACGATGAGGAGAGTTTTCACCAATCATTTCCCGGTACGATGAGGGGAGTTTTCACCAATCATTTCCCGGTAGGATGAGGGGAGTTTTCACCAATCATTTCCCGGTACGATGAGGGGAGTTTTCACCAATCATTTCCCGGTACGATGAGGAGAGTTTTCACCAATCATTTCCCGGTACGATGAGGGGAGTTTTCACCAATCATTTCCCGGTAGGATGAGGGGAGTTTTCACCAATCATTTCCCAGTAGGATGAGGGGAGTTTTCACCAATCATTTCCTGGTAGGATGATGGGAGTTTTCACCAATCATTTCCCAGTAGGATGAGGGGAGTTTTCACCAATCATTTCCCAGTAGGATGAGGGGAGTTTTCACCAATCATTTCCTGGTAGGATGATGGGAGTTTTCACCAATCATTTCCCAGTAGGATGAGGGGAGTTTTCACCAATCATTTCCCAGTAGGATGAGGGGAGTTTTCACCAATCATTTCCCGGTACGATGAGGAGAGTTTTCACCAATCATTTCCCAGTAGGATGAGGGGAGTTTTCACCAATCATTTCCCGGTACGATGAGGGGAGTTTTCACCAATCATTTCCCGGTACGATGAGGAGAGTTTTCACCAATCATTTCCCAGTAGGATGAGGGGAGTTTTCACCAATCATTTCCTGGTAGGATGATGGGAGTTTTCACCAATCATTTCCCAGTAGGATGAGGGGAGTTTTCACCAATCATTTCCCAGTAGGATGAGGGGAGTTTTCACCAATCATTTCCTGGTAGGATGATGGGAGTTTTCACCAATCATTTCCTGGTAGGATGATGGGAGTTTTCACCAATCATTTCCTGGTAGGATGATGGGAGTTTTCACCAATCATTTCCTGGTAGGATGAGGGGAGTTTTCACCAATCATTTCCTGGTAGGATGAGGGGAGTTTTCACCAATCATTTCCTGGTAGGATGATGGGAGTTTTCACCAATCATTTCCCAGTAGGATGAGGGGAGTTTTCACCAATCATTTCCCGGTAGGATGAGG
Organism: Heptranchias perlo; assembly: GCF_035084215.1. Classification (NCBI taxonomy): domain Eukaryota; kingdom Metazoa; phylum Chordata; class Chondrichthyes; order Hexanchiformes; family Hexanchidae; genus Heptranchias; species Heptranchias perlo. Next base: position 45,183 of record NW_027139785.1, on the reverse strand, counting down.
GGAGTTTTCACCAATCATTTCCCGGTACGATGAGGGGAGTTTTCACCAATCATTTCCCGGTACGATGAGGGGAGTTTTCACCAATCATTTCCCAGTACGATGAGGAGAGTTTCCACCAATCATTTCCCGGTACGATGAGGTGAGTTTTCACCAATCATTTCCCAGTACGATGAGGAGAGTTTCCACCAATCATTTCCCGGTAGGATGAGGGGAGTTTTCACCAATCATTTCCCGGTACGATGAGGGGAGTTTTCACCAATCATTTCCCGGTACGATGAGGGGAGTTTTCACCAATCATTTCCCGGTACGATGACGAGAGTTTTCACCAATCATTTCCCGGTACGATGAGGAGAGTTTTCACCAATCATTTCCCGATAGGATGAGGAGAGTTTTCACCAATCATTTCCCGATAGGATGAGGAGAGTTTTCACCAATCATTTCCCGATAGGATGAGGGGAGTTTTCACCAATCATTTCCCGGTAGGATGAGGAGAGTTTTCACCAATCATTTCCCAGTAGGATGAGGGGAGTTTTCACCAATCATTTCCCGGTACGATGAGGAGAGTTTTCACCAATCATTTCCCAGTTGGATGAGGGGAGTTTTCACCAATCATTTCCCGGTACGATGAGGGGAATTTTCACCAATCATTTCCCGGTACGATGAGGGGAGTTTTCACCAATCATTTCCTGGTACGATGAGGGGAGTTTTCACCAATCATTTCCCGGTACGATGAGGAGAGTTTTCACCAATCATTTCCCGGTACGATGAGGGGAGTTTTCACCAATCATTTCCCGGTAGGATGAGGGGAGTTTTCACCAATCATTTCCCGGTACGATGAGGGGAGTTTTCACCAATCATTTCCCGGTACGATGAGGAGAGTTTTCACCAATCATTTCCCGGTAGGATGAGGGGAGTTTTCACCAATCATTTCCTGGTAGGATGATGGGAGTTTTCACCAATCATTTCCCAGTAGGATGAGGGGAGTTTTCACCAATCATTTCCCAGTAGGATGAGGGGAGTTTTCACCAATCATTTCCTGGTAGGATGATGGGAGTTTTCACCAATCATTTCCTGGTAGGATGATGGGAGTTTTCACCAATCATTTCCTGGTAGGATGATGGGAGTTTTCACCAATCATTTCCTGGTAGGATGAGGGGAGTTTTCACCAATCATTTCCTGGTAGGATGATGGGAGTTTTCACCAATCATTTCCCAGTAGGATGAGGGGAGTTTTCACCAATCATTTCCTGGTAGGATGATGGGAGTTTTCACCAATCATTTCCCAGTAGGATGAGGGGAGTTTTCACCAATCATTTCCTGGTAGGATGATGGGAGTTTTCACCAATCATTTCCCGGTAGGATGAGGGGAGTTTTCACCAATCATTTCCCGGTAGGATGAGGGGAGTTTTCACCAATCATTTCCCGGTACGATGAGGGGAGTTTTCACCAATCATTTCCCGGTAGGATGAGGGGAGTTTTCACCAATCATTTCCCGGTAGGATGAGGGGAGTTTTCACCAATCATTTCCCGGTACGATGAGGGGAGTTTTCACCAATCATTTCCCGGTACGATGAGGGGAGTTTTCACCAATCATTCCCCGGTACGATGAGGGGAGTTTTCACCAATCATTTCCCGGTAGGATGAGGGGAGTTTTCACCAATCATTTCCCAGTAGGATGAGGAGAGTTTTCACCAATCATTTCCCGGTACGATGAGGGGAGTTTTCACCAATCATTTCCCAGTACGATGAGGAGAGTTTTCACCAATCATTTCCCAGTAGGATGAGGGGAGGTTTCACCAATCATTCCCCGGTACGATGAGGGGAGTTTTCACCAATCATTTCCCGGTAGGATGAGGGGAGTTTTCACCAATCATTCCCCGGTAGGATGAGGGGAGGTTTCACCAATCATTTCCCGGTAGGATGAGGGGTGTTTTCACCAATCATTCCCCGGTACGATGAGGGGAGTTTTCACCAATCATTCCCCGGTACGATGAGGGGAGTTTTCACCAATCATTCCCCGGTACGATGAGGGGAGTTTTCACCAATCATTTCCCGGTAGGATGAGGGGAGTTTTCACCAATCATTTCCCAGTAGGATGAGGAGAGTTTTCACCAATCATTTCCCGGTACGATGAGGGGAGTTTTCACCAATCATTTCCCAGTACGATGAGGAGAGTTTTCACCAATCATTTCCCAGTAGGATGAGGGGAGGTTTCACCAATCATTCCCCGGTACGATGAGGGGAGTTTTCACCAATCATTTCCCGGTACGATGAGGGGAGTTTTCACCAATCATTTCACGGGAGGATGAGGGGAGTTTTCACCAATCATTTCCCAGTAGGATGAGGGGAGGTTTCACCAATCATTTCCCAGTTGGATGAGGAGAGTTTTCACCAATCATTTCCCAGTACGATGAGGAGAGTTTTCACCAATCATTTCCCGGTACGATGAGGGGAGTTTTCACCAATCATTTCCCAGTACGATGAGGAGAGTTTCCACCAATCATTTCCCGGTACGATGAGGAGAGTTTCCACCAATCATTTCCCGGTACGATGAGGAGAGTTTTCACCAATCATTTCCCGGTACGATGAGGAGAGTTTCCACCAATCATTTCCCGGTACGATGAGGAGAGTTTCCACCAATCATTTCCCGGTACGATGAGGAGAGTTTTCACCAATCATTTCCCGGTACGATGAGGAGAGTTTCCACCAATCATTTCCCGGTACGATGAGGAGAGTTTTCACCAATCATTTCCTGGTACGATGAGGGGAGTTTTCACCAATCATTTCCCGGTACGATGAGGAGAGTTTCCACCAATCATTTCCCAGTACGATGAGGGGAGTTTTCACCAATCATTCCCCGGTACGATGAGGGGAGTTTTCACCAATCATTTCCCGGTACGATGAGGGGAGTTTTCACCAATCATTCCCCGGTACGATGAGGGGAGTTTTCACCAATCAATCCCCGGTACGATGAGGGGTGTTTTCACCAATCATTTCCCGGTACGATGAGGGGAGTTTTCACCAATCATTCCCCGGTACGATGAGGGGTGTTTTCACCAATCATTTCCCGGTACGATGAGGGGAGTTTTCACCAATCATTCCCCGGTACGATGAGGGGAGTTTTCACCAATCATTTCCCGGTAGGATGAGGGGAGTTTTCACCAATCATTCCCCGGTACGATGAGGGGAGTTTTCACCAATCATTCCCCGGTACGATGAGGGGAGTTTTCACCAATCATTTCACGGGAGGATGAGGGGAGTTTTCACCAATCATTCCCCGGTAGGATGAGGGGAGTTTTCACCAATCATTTCCCGGTACGATGAGGGGAGTTTTCACCAATCATTCCCCGGTACGATGAGGGGAGTTTTCACCAATCATTTCACGGGAGGATGAGGGGAGTTTTCACCAATCATTTCCCAGTAGGATGAGGGGAGGTTTCACCAATCATTTCCCAGTTGGATGAGGGGAGTTTTCACCAATCATTTCCCAGTTGGATGAGGAGAGTTTCCACCAATCATTTCCCGGTACGATGAGGGGAGTTTTCACCAATCATTTCCCAGTAGGATGAGGGGAGGTTTCACCAATCATTTCCCAGTAGGATGAGGGGAAGTTTCACCAATCATTTCCCGGTACCATGAGGGGAGTTTTCACCAATCATTTCCCAGTAGGATGAGGGGAGTTTTCACCAATCATTTCCCGGTACGATGAGGAGAGTTTTCACCAATCATTTCCCGGTACGATGAGGAGAGTTTTCACCAATCATTTCCCGGTACGATGAGGAGAGTTTTCACCAATCATTTCCCAGTACGATGAGGAGAGTTTCCACCAATCATTTCCCGGTACGATGAGGGGAGTTTTCACCAATCATTTCCCGGTACGATGAGGGGAGTTTTCACCAATCATTTCCCAGTACGATGAGGAGAGTTTCCACCAATCATTTCCCGGTACGATGAGGTGAGTTTTCACCAATCATTTCCCAGTACGATGAGGAGAGTTTCCACCAATCATTTCCCGGTGGGATGAGGGGAGTTTTCACCAATCATTTCCCGGTACGATGAGGGGAGTTTTCACCAATCATTTCCCGGTACGATGAGGGGAGTTTTCACCAATCATTTCCCGGTACGATGACGAGAGTTTTCACCAATCATTTCCCGGTACGATGAGGAGAGTTTTCACCAATCATTTCCCGATAGGATGAGGAGAGTTTTCACCAATCATTTCCCGATAGGATGAGGAGAGTTTTCACCAATCATTTCCCGATAGGATGAGGGGAGTTTTCACCAATCATTTCCCGGTAGGATGAGGAGAGTTTTCACCAATCATTTCCCAGTAGGATGAGGGGAGTTTTCACCAATCATTTCCCGGTACGATGAGGAGAGTTTTCACCAATCATTTCCCAGTTGGATGAGGGGAGTTTTCACCAATCATTTCCCGGTACGATGAGGGGAATTTTCACCAATCATTTCCCGGTACGATGAGGGGAGTTTTCACCAATCATTTCCTGGTACGATGAGGGGAGTTTTCACCAATCATTTCCCGGTACGATGAGGAGAGTTTTCACCAATCATTTCCCGGTACGATGAGGGGAGTTTTCACCAATCATTTCCCGGTACGATGAGGAGAGTTTTCACCAATCATATCCCGGTACGATGAGGGGAGTTTTCACCAATCATTTCCCGGTACGATGAGGGGAGTTTTCACCAATCATTTCCCGGTACGATGAGGAGAGTTTTCACCAATCATTTCCCGGTACGATGAGGGGAGTTTTCACCAATCATTTCCCAGTACGATGAGGAGAGTTTCCACCAATCATTTCCCAGTAGGATGAGGAGAGTTTTCACCAATCATTTCCCGGTAGGATGAGGGGAGTTTTCACCAATCATTTCCCGGTACGATGAGGAGAGTTTTCACCAATCATTTCCCAGTAGGATGATGGGAGTTTTCACCAATCATTTCCCGGTACGATGAGGGGAGTTTTCACCAATCATTTCCCGGTACGATGAGGAGAGGTTTCACCAATCATTTCCCGGTCGGATGAGGGGAGTTTTCACCAATTATTTCCCAGTAGGATGAGGGGAGTTTTCACCAATCATTTCCCAGTAGGATGAGGGGAGTTTTCACCAATCATTTCCCGGTACGATGAGGGCAGTTTTCACCAATGATTTCCCGGTACGATGAGGGGAGTTTTCACCAATCATTTCCCAGTAGGATGAGGAGAGTTTTCACCAATCACTTCCTGGTAGGATGAGGAGAGTTTTCACCAATCATTTCCCAGTACGATGAGGAGAGTTTTCACCAATCATTTCCCGGTACGATGAGGAGAGTTTTCACCAATCACTTCCTGGTAGGATGAGGAGAGTTTTCACCAATCATTTCCCAGTACGATGAGGGGAGTTTTCACCAATCATTTCCCGGTACGATGAGGGGAGTTTTCACCAATCATTTCCGAGTCGGATGAGGGGAGTTTTCACCAATCATTTCCCAGTACGATGAGGAGAGTTTTCACCAATCATTTCCCAGTAGGATGAGGGGAGTTTTCACCAATCATTTCCCGGTACGATGAGGGGAGTTTTCACCAATCATTTCCCAGTAGGATGAGGGGAGTTTTCACCAATCATTTCCCGGTACGATGAGGGGAGTTTTCACCAATCATTTCCCAGTAGGATGAGGGGAGTTTTCACCAATCATTTCCCGGTACGATGAGGGGAGTTTTCACCAATCATTTCCCAGTAGGATGAGGGGAGTTTTCACCAATCATTTCCCGGTACGATGAGGAGAGTTTTCACCAATCATTTCCCAGTAGGATGAGGGGAGGTTTCACCAATCATTTCCCAGTAGGATCAGGGGAGTTTTCACCAATCATTTCCCGGTACGATGAGGGGAGTTTTCACCAATCATTTCCCGGTACGATGAGGGGAGTTTTCACCAATCATTTCCCGGTAGGATGAGGAGAGTTTTCACCAATCATTTCCCGGAACGATGAGGGGAATTTTCACCAATCATTTCCCGGTACGATGAGGGGAGTTTTCACCAATCATTTCCCGGTACGATGAGGGGAGTTTTCACCAATCATTTCCCGGTACGATGAGGGGAGTTTTCACCAATCATTTCCCAGTAGGATGAGGAGAGTTTTCACCAATCATTTCCCGGTACGATGAGGGGAGTTTTCACCAATCATTTCCCAGTAGGATGAGGGGAGTTTTCACCAATCATTTCCCAGTTGGATGAGGAGAGTTTTCACCAATCATTTCCCGGTACGATGAGGGGAGTTTTCACCAATCATTTCCCAGTTGAATGAGGAGAGTTTTCACCAATCATTTCCCAGTAGGATGAGGGGAGTTTTCACCAATCATTTCCCAGTTGGATGAGGAGAGTTTTCACCAATCATTTCCCAGTAGGATGAGGGGAGTTTTCACCAAACATTTCCCGGTACGATGAGGGGAGTTTTCACCAATCATTTCCCAGTACGATGAGGAGAGTTTCCACCAATCATTTCCCGGTACGATGAGGGGAGTTTTCACCAATCATTTCCCAGTACGATGAGGAGAGTTTCCACCAATCATTTCCCGGTACGATGAGGAGAGTTTTCACCAATCATTTCCCGGTACGATGAGGAGAGTTTCCACCAATCATTTCCCGGTACGATGAGGAGAGTTTTCACCAATAATTTCCCGGTACGATGAGGGGAGTTTTCACCAACCATTTCCCAGTAGGATGAGGGGAGTTTTCACCAATCATTTCCCGGTACGATGAGGAGAGTTTTCACCAATCATTTCCCGGTACGATGAGGAGAGTTTTCACCAATCATTTCCCGGTACGATGAGGGGAGTTTTCACCAATCATTTCCCGCTTCAATGAGAGTTTCCACCAATCAGTTCCCGGTACGATGAGGGGAGTTTTCACCAATCATTTCCCGGTACGATGAGGGGAGTTTTCACCAATCATTTCCCGGTACGATGAGGAGAGGTTTCACCAATCATTTCCCGGTCGGATGAGGGGAGTTTTCACCAATTATTTCCCAGTAGGATGAGGGGAGTTTTCACCAATCATTTCCCAGTAGGATGAGGGGAGTTTTCACCAATCATTTCCCGGTACGATGAGGGCAGTTTTCACCAATGATTTCCCGGTACGATGAGGGGAGTTTTCACCAATCATTTCCCAGTAGGATGAGGAGAGTTTTCACCAATAACTTCCTGGTAGGATGAGGAGAGTTTTCACCAATCATTTCCCGGTACGATGAGGGGATTTTTAACCAATCATTTCCCGGTACGATGAGGGGATTTTTAACCAATCATTTCCCGGTACGATGAGGAGAGTTTTCACCAATCATTTCCCGGTACGATGAGGAGAGTTTTCACCAATCACTTCCTGGTAGGATGAGGAGAGTTTTCACCAATCATTTCCCAGTACGATGAGGGGAGTTTTCACCAATCATTTCCCGGTACGATGAGGGCAGTTTTCACCAATGATTTCCCGGTACGATGAGGGGAGTTTTCACCAATCATTTCCCAGTAGGATGAGGAGAGTTTTCACCAATAACTTCCTGGTAGGATGAGGAGAGTTTTCACCAATCATTTCCCAGTACGATGAGGAGAGTTTTCACCAATCATTTCCCGGTACGATGAGGAGAGTTTTCACCAATCACTTCCTGGTAGGATGAGGAGAGTTTTCACCAATCATTTCCCAGTACGATGAGGGGAGTTTTCACCAATCATTTCCCAGTACGATGAGGGGAGTTTTCACCAATGATTTCCCGGTACGATGAGGGGAGTTTTCACCAATCATTTCCGAGTCGGATGAGGGGAGTTTTCACCAATCATTTCCCGGTACGATGAGGAGAGTTTTCACCAATCATTTCCCAGTAGGATGAGGGGAGTTTTCACCAATCATTTCCCGGTACGATGAGGAGAGTTTTCACCAATCATTTCCCAGTAGGATGAGGAGAGTTTTCACCAATCATTTCCCAGTACGATGAGGGGAGTTTTCACCAATCATTTCCCAGTAGGATGAGGGGAGTTTTCACCAATCATTTCCCGGTACGATGAGGGGAGTTTTCACCAATCATTTCCCGGTACGATGAGGAGAGTTTTCACCAATCATTTCCCGGTACGATGAGGGGAGTTTTCACCAATCATTTCCCGGTGCGATGAGGGGAGTTTTCACCAATCATTTCCCGGTACGATGAGGGGAGTTTTCACCAATCATTTCCCGGTACGATGAGGGGTGTTTTCACCAATCATTTCCCGGTACGATGAGGAGAGTTTTCACCAATCATTTCCCGGTACGATGAGAGTTTTCACCAATCATTTCCCGGTACGATGAGGGGAGTTTTCACCAATCATTTCCCGGTACGATGAGGAGAGTTTTCACCAATCATTTCCCAGTAGGATGAGGGGAGTTTTCACCTATCATTTCCCGGAACGATGAGGGGAGTTTTCACCAATCATTTCCCGGTACGATGAGGGGAGTTTTCACCAATCATTTCCTAGTAGGATGAGGGGAGTTTTCACCAATCATTTCCCGGTACGATGAGGGGAGTTTTCACCAATCATTTCCCGGTAGGATGAGGAGAGTTTTCACCAATCATTTCCCGGTACGATGAGGAGAGTTTTCACCAATCATTTCCCAGTAGGATGAGGGGAGTTTTCACCAATCATTTCCCAGTAGGATGAGGGGAGTTTTCACCAATCATTTCCCGGTACGATGAGGAGAGTTTTCACCAATCATTTCCCGGTACGATGAGGAGAGTTTTCACCAATCATTTCCCGGTACGATGAGGGGAGTTTTCACCAATCATTTCCCGGTACGATGAGGAGAGTTTTCACCAATCATTTCCCAGTACGATGAGGGGAGTTTTCACCAATCATTTCCCAGTACGATGAGGGGAGTTTTCACCAATCATTTCCCGGTACGATGAGGGGTGTTTTCACCAATCATTTCCCGGTACGATGAGGGGAGTTTTCACCAATCATTTCCCGGTACGATGAGGGGAGTTTTCACCAATCATTTCCCGGTACGATGAGGGGAGGTTTTACCAATCATTTCCCAGTCCGATGAGGAGAGTTTTCACCAATCATTTCCGAGTCGGATGAGGGGAGTTTTCACCAATCATTTCCCAGTACGATGAGGGGAGTTTTCACCAATCATTTCCCAGTACGATGAGGAGAGTTTTCACCAATCATTTCCCAGTTGGATGAGGGGAGTTTTCACCAATCATTTCCCAGTAGGATGAGGGGAGTTTTCACCAATCATTTCCCGGTACGATGAGGGGAGGTTTCACCAATCATTTCCCAGTAGGATGAGGGGAGGTTTCACCAATCATTTCCCAGTAGGATGAGGAGAGTTTTCACCAATCATTTCCCAGTCGGATGAGGGGAGTTTTCACCAATCATTTCCCAGTAGGATGAGGGGAGTTTTCACCAATCATTTCCCAGTACGATGAGGGGAGTTTTCACCAATCATTTCCCGGTACGATGAGGGGAGTTTTCACCAATCATTTCCCAGTAGGATGAGGAGAGTTTTCACCAATCATTTCCCAGTCGGATGAGGGGAGTTTTCACCAATCATTTCCCAGTACGATGAGGGGAGGTTTCACCAATCATTTCCCGGTACGATGAGGGGAGGTTTCACCAAACATTTCCCGGTAGGATGAGGGGAGTTTTCACCAATCATTTCCTGGTACGATGAGGAGAGTTTTCACCAATCATTTCCCGGTACGATGAGGAGAGTTTTCACCAATCATTTCCCAGTAGGATGAGGAGAGTTTTCACCAATCATTTCCCAGTCGGATGAGGGGAGTTTTCACCAATCATTTCCCAGTAGGATGAGGAGAGTTTCACCAATCATTTCCCAGTAGGATGAGGGGAGTTTTCACCAATCATTTCCCAGTAGGATGAGGGGAGTTTTCACAAATCATTTCCCGGTACGATGAGGGGAGTTTTCACCAATCATTTCCCAGTACGATGAGGGGAGTTTTCACCAATCATTTCCCGGTACGATGAGGGGAGTTTTCACCAATCATTTCCCGGTACGATGAGGGGTGTTTTCACCAATCATTTCCCGGTACGATGAGGGGAGTTTTCACCAATCATTTCCCGGTACGATGAGGGGAGTTTTCACCAATCATTTCCCAGTACGATGAGGGGAGTTTTCACCAATCATTTCCCGGTACGATGAGGGGAGTTTTCACCAATCATTTCCTGGTACGATGAGGGGAGTTTTCACCAATCATTTCCCAGTAGGATGAGGGGAGTTTTCACCAATCATTTCCCAGTAGGATGAGGGGAGTTTTCACCAATCATTTCCCAGTACGATGAGGGGAGTTTTCACCAATCATTTCCCAGTACGATGAGGGGAGTTTTCACCAATCATTTCCCAGTAGGATGAGGGGAGTTTTCACCAATCATTTCCCAGTCGGAGGAGGGGAGTTTTCACCAATCATTTCCCGGTGCGATGAGGGGAGTTTTCACCAATCATTTCCCGGTAGGATGAGGAGAGTTTTCACCAATCATTTCCCAGTACGATGAGGGGAGTTTTCACCAATCATTTCCCAGTACGATGAGGGGAGTTTTCACCAATCATTTCCCGGTACGATGAGGGGAGGTTTCACCAATCATTTCCCGGTACGATGAGGGGAGTTTTCACCAATCATTTCCCGGTACGATGAGGGGAGTTTTCACCAACCATTTCCCGGTAGGATGAGGAGAGTTTCCACCAATCATTTCCTAGTAGGATGAGGGGAGTTTTCACCAATCATTTCCCGGTACGATGAGGAGAGTTTTCACCAATCATTTCCCGGTACGATGAGGGGATTTTTAACCAATCATTTCCCGGTACGATGAGGGGAGTTTTCACCAATCATTTCCCGGTACGATGAGGGGAGTTTTCACCAATCATTTCCCGGTACGATGAGGGGAGTTTTCACCAATCATTTCCCAGTAGGATGAGGGGAGTTTTCACCAATCATTTCCCAGTAGGATGAGGGGAGTTTTCACCAATCATTTCCCGGTACGATGAGGGGAGTTTTCACCAATCATTTCCCGGTACGATGAGGGGAGTTTTCACCAATCATTTCCCGGTACGATGAGGGGATTTTTCACCAATCATTTCCCAGTACGATGAGGAGAGTTTTCACCAATCATTTCCCGGTACGATGAGGGGAGTTTTCACCAATCATTTCCCGGTACGATGAGGAGAGTTTTCACCAATCATTTCCCGGTACGATGAGGAGAGTTTTCACCAATCATTTCCCGGTTCGATGAGGAGAGTTTTCACCAATCATTTCCCAGTCGGAGGAGGGGAGTTTTCACCAATCATTTCCCGGTACGATGAGGAGAGTTTTCACCAATCATTTCCCGGTTCGATGAGGGGAGTTTTCACCAATCATTTCCCAGTCGGAGGAGGGGAGTTTTCACCAATCATTTCCCGGTACGATGAGGAGAGTTTTCACCAATCATTTCCCAGTCGGAGGAGGGGAGTTTTCACCAATCATTTCCCGGTACGACGAGGGGAGTTTTCACCAATCATTTCCCGGTACGATGAGGGGAGTTTTCACCAATCATTTCCCGGTACGACGAGGGGAGTTTTCACCAATCATTTCCCGGTACGATGAGGGGAGTTTTCACCAATCATTTCCCGGTACGATGAGGGGAGTTTTCACCTATCTGTGCTCTCCCCACACACAGGTCCAGCCAGCTACACTGAGGAAAAAAACATTCATGGCAAAGCTTGTTGGTTTCACAGATACCAGAAAGAGCTTTGACTTCAGGGAATCTCTGATCATCTGTCCACACTGCAAGCTCCATCAACCAAGGCACCAATGGATTGGGGGATGTGGTGGGCTGAGGACCAACCAGTCGGTGCGATTTACGACCAGTTTTATAACCTCCCCCAAGGAAAGGGTCACATCAGAAGGCATTAAAAAACAAAAACTATTACTATATAATTAAAATTAAGAACTTTATTTAAAAAAAACTGTTCTCGAAGTGCATTGGGCACCTATACAAAAAACAGATTAAGGCAAGACTCCTGTGCACTGACTGCAGGGATTGGAACTGGATACGGTGAAGACATCTTGTGAGGAGCACTGACACTACTGCCCCAGTCTTTATACACAGTGTGGGGGTCTGCGACAAGGCCGCTATGGGGAATGTCCACTCGTCGCTCAGAACTATCACTTGCAATGGCTGTTGCGGGAACTTCATCATCTGAACCAAGCCAGAGACCAGGGTGAGCATGGGTTCAGTTACCAGGCTGGAGCTGTGTTTGCTAGACGTCTCATGCGCCTGTAGAACAAAAAGCAATGCCAGTAATTATATAGAATGTACAGCATACAATCAGGCCATTCAGCCCAAGAGGTCTATGCTGGTGTTTATGCTCCACACAAGCCTCCTCCCTCCTTCATCTCACCCTATCAACATATCCTTCTATTCCTTTCTCCCTCATGTGTTTATCTAGCTTCCCTGTAAATGCATCTGTACTATTTACCTCAACTACTCCTTGTGGTAGCAAGTTCCACATTCTAATCAATCTCAGAGTAAATTGGGTGCTCACCACATACCATTCACCATCGCAGTGTTGTCTCCAGGGTTTAGCCAAAGCTCGATCCTGTTCTCCAGTAACATACACACACCCACACTTCAGTGGGAGTCACTGCGTGGTGAGTGACACTCCAAGTGCAGTACTGAGGGAGTGGTACACTGTCAAAGGTGACGTCTCTCGAATGATACGTTAAACTAAAGCCTCGTCTGCCCTCTCAAGTGGATGTAAAAGATCTCATGACAATATTGGTAGAACAGCTAGGAAGTTCTCCATGGTTTCCTGGCCAATATTTATCCCTCAATCAATATCACTAAAATAGATTATCTGGTCATTATCACGTTGCTGTTTGTGGGAGCTTGCTGTGCGCAAATCGGCTGCTGCGTCTCCTACATTGCAACAGTTACGGCACTTCAAAAGTATTTAAAATGGATGCGAACTGTTTTGGGACGTCCGGAGGTCATGAAAGGCACTATACAAATGTAAGTCTTCCCTTCTGATAGCGTGGAGGGAGCTTTGCTCTGTATCTAACCCGTGCTGTACCTGCCCTGGGAGTGTTTGATGGGGCAGTGTAGAGGGATCTTTACTCTGGATCTAATCCGTGCTGTAGCTGTCCAGGGAGTGTTCCATGGGAAACTGTAGAGGCAGCTTTATTCTGGACCGAACCCGTGTTTACCTGTTTGGGGAGTGTTTGATGGGACAGTGTAGGTCGAGAGATTGAGCTTTACTCTTTATCTAATCCTGTACCTGCCCTGGGAGTGTTTAATGGGACAGTGAAGAGGGAGCTTCACTCTGTATCGAACCAGCATTGTACCTGGTCTGGGAATGTTTGATGGAACAGTGTAGAGGGAGCTTTACTCTAAGCTACAACACTGGCATCTACCTGACAATGTGGAAAATTGCCCAGGTATGTCCTGTCCACAAAAACCAGGACAAATCCAATCCGGCCAATTACCGCCCCATCAGTCTACTCTCAATCATCAGCAAAGTGATAGAAGGTGTCGTTGACAGTGCTATCAAGCGGCACTTACTCACCAATAACCTGCTCACTGATGCTCAGTTTGGGTTCTGCCAGCACCACTCGGCTCCAGACCTCATTACAGCCTTGGTCCAAACATGGACAAAAGAGCTGAATTCCAAAGGCAGCATTTGACCGAGTGTGGCACCAAGGAGCCCTAGTAAAATTGAAGTCAATGGGAATCAGGGGGAAAACTCTCCAGTGGCTGGAGTCATACCAAGCACAAAGGAAGATGGTAGTGGTTGTTGGAGTCCAATCATCTCAACCCCAAGACATCGTTGCGGGAGTTCCTCAGGGCAATGTCCTAGGCCCAACCATCTTCAGATGCTTCATCAATGACCTTCCCTCCATCATAAGGTCAGAAATGGGGATGTTCGCTGATGATTGCACAGTGTTCAGTTCTATTCACAACCCCTCAAATAATGAAGCAGTCCAAGCCCGCATGCAACAAGACCTGGACAACATCCAGGCTTGGGCTCATAAGTGGCAAGTAACATTCGCGCCAGATAAGTGCCAGGCAATGACCATTTCCAACAAGAGAGAGTCTAACCACCTCCCCTAGAGAGAGTCTAACCACCTCCCCTTAACTGGACCAAACATATAAATACAGTGGCTACAAGAGCAGGTCAGAGGCTGGGTATTCTGCAGCAAGTGACTCACCTCCTGACTCCCCAAAGCCTTTCCACCATTTACAAGGCACAAGTCAGGAGTGTGATGGAGTACTCTCCACTTGCCTGGATGAGTGCAGCTCCAACAACACTCAAGAAGCTCGACACCATCCAGAACAAAGCAGCCCGCTTGATTGGCACCCCACCCACCACCCTAAACATTCACTCCCTTCACCACCGGCGCACAGTGGCTGCAGTGTGTACCATCCACAGGATGCACTGCAGCAACTCGCCAAGGCTTCTTCGACAGCACCTCCCAAACCCGCGACCTCTACCACCTAGAAGGGCAAGAGTAGCAGGTACATGGGAACAACACCACCTGCACGTTCCCCTCCAAGTCACACACCATCCCGACTTGGAAATATATTGCCATTCCTTCATCGTCACTGGGTCAAAATCCTGGAACTCCCTTCCTAACAGCACTGTGGGAGAACCTTCACCACACGGACTGCAGCGGTTTAAGAAGGCGGCTCACCACCACTTTCTCAAGGGCAATTAGGGATGGGCAATAAATGCCGGCCTCGCCAGCGACGACCACATCCCATGAACGAATAAAAAAAAAATCTAACCCGCGCTGCACCTGTTCTGGGAGCGCTTGATGGGACAATGTAGACAGAGCTTACTCTGTATCTAACCCACACAGTAACTGCACTGGGAGTGTTGATGGGGCAGTCTGAAGAGAGCTTTATTCTGTATCTAACCTGCGCCGTAGCTAACACCAGCCCTGAGAATGTTTGATGGGACAGTGGAAAGAAGATAAGGACATAAGAAATAGGAGCAGGAGTAGGCCATATGGCCCCTCGCGCCTACTCCACCATTCAATCGGATCATGACTGATCTTCAACCTCAACTCCACTTTCCCCCCGATCCCCATATCCCTTGATTCCCCTACAGTCCAAAAATCTATCAAACTCAGCCTTGAATATACTCAATGACTGAGCCTCTACAGCCCTCTGGGGTAGAGAATTCCAAAGATTCACCACCTTCTGAGTGAAGAAATTCCTCCTCATCTCAGTCCTAAACCGCCCACCTCTTATCCTGAGACTATGCCTCCTAGTTCTAGACCCCCCCCAGCCAGGGGAAACAGCCTCTCTGCATCTACCCTGTCAAGCCCTCTAAGAATTTTATACTTTTCAATGAGATCACCTCTCATTCTTCTAAACTCCAGAGAATATCAGCCCATTCTACTCAATCTCTCCTCACAGGACAACCCTCTCATCCCAGGAATCAATCCAGTGAACCTTCTTTGCACCGCCTCCAATGCAAGTATATCCTTCCTTAGGTAAGGAGACCAAAACTACGCAGTACTCCAGGTGAGGTCTCACCAAAACCCTGTACAGTTGCAGCAAGACGTCCTTACTCTTGTACTCCAACCCCCTTGCAATATACCATTTGCCAACATATCATTTGCCTTCCCAATTGCTTGCTGTACCTGCACGTTAACTTTCTGCGTTTCGTGTACAAGGACACCCAAATCCCTCTGAACACCAACATTTAACAGTTTCTCACCATTTAAAAAATATTCTGTTTTTCTATTCTTCCTACCAAAGAGAATAACCTCACATTTCCCCACATTATACTCCATCTGCCACCTTCTTGCCCACTCACTTAACCTGTCTATATCCCTTTGCAGACTCTTTGTGTCCTCCTCACAGCTTACTTTCCCACCTAGCTTTGTTTCATCAGCAAACTTGGATACATTACACTCGGTCCCTTCATCCAAGTCACTAATATAGATTGTAAATAGCTGAGGCCCAAGCACTGATCCTTGTGGTACCCCACTAGTTACAGCCTGCCAACCTGAAAATGACCCGTTTATCCCTACTCTCTTTTTTGTCCATTAACCAATCCTCTATCCATGCTAATATATTACTCACAACCCCATGAGCCCTTATCTTCTGTAACAACCTTTTATGTGGCACCTTATCGAATGCCTTTTGAAAATCCAAATATACGACATCCACTGGTTCCCCTTTATCTACCCTGCTAGTTACATCCTCAAAACCATGCTGACTCTGTCTAATCATATTATGATTTTCTAAGTGCCCTGTTACCACTTCCTTAATAATAGATTCCAGCATTTTCCCTACCACTGATGTTAGGCTAACTGGCCTGTAGTTCCCTGTTTTCTCTCTCCCTCCTTTCTTGAATAGCGGTGTTACATTTGCTACCTTCCAATCTACTGGGACCGTTCTAGAATCGAGGGAATTCTGGACGATCACAACCAATGGATCCACTATCTCTGCCGCCACCTCTTATAGAACCCTCAGATATAGGCCATCAGGACCAGGGGATTTACCGACTTTTAGTCCCATTAATTTCTCCAGCATTTTTTCTTTACTAATCTTAATTACTTTAAGTTCCTCAATCTCATTAGGCCCTTGGTTCCCCACTATTTCTGGTATGATTTTTGTGAAGACAGATGCAAAATATTTGTTTAATGTCTCTGCCATTTCCTTATTCCCCATTATAATCTCTCCTGTCTCTGCCTCTAAGGGACCCACGTTTACTTTTGCTACTCTCTTCCTTTTTATATACCTGTAGAAGTTCTTACAATCTGTTTTTATATTTCTTGCTAGTTTACTTCCATATTCTATTTTCTCCCTCTATCAGTTTCTTGGTCATCCTTTGCTGGTTTCTAAAACTCTCCCAATCCTCAGGCTTACTACTCTTCTTGGCAACATAATAAGCCTCTTCTTTCAATCTAATACTCTCCTTAACTTCTTTAGTTAGCCACTGTTGGATGACTTTTCCATGGAGTTTTTATTTCTCAATGGAATGTATGCTCGTTGTGAATTATGAAATATATATTTAAATGTTTGCCGTTGCTTATCTACGGTCATATCTTTTAATCTAATTCCCAATCTACCTTAGTCAACTCGCCCCTCATATCTATGTAACTGGCTTTATTTAAGTTTAAGTCTTTTGTTTCTAACTTAAGTACTTCACTCTCGAACTCAATGTGAAATTCTATCATATTATGATCACTCTTCCCCAGAGGATCCCTTACTATGACATTACTAATTAAACCTGTCTCATTACACAAGACAAGATCTAAAATAGCCTGTTCCCTGGTTGGTTCCACAACGTATTGCTCTCGGAAACTGTCTCAAATTCATTCCATGAACTCGTCCAACAAACTACCTTTGTGAATTTGATTTGTCCAGTCTATATGAAGATTGAAGTCCCCCACGATTATTGCATTACCTTTGTTACAAGCTCCTCTTATCTCTTGATAAATACTCTGTCCAACAGTATATCTACTGTTCGGGGGCCTGTTACCCACTCCCACCGGTGTTTTCTGCCCCTTGTTATTTCTTATTTCCACCCAGACTGACTCTACTTCCCGATCTTCCGAGCCAAGATCCTTTCTCACTACTGTCCTTACCTCATCCTTTATCATCAGGATACCTCCCCCCCCCCCCCACTCCCCTCCTTTTCCATTTTGTCCGTCTTTTCTAAAAGTTAAGTACTCTGGAATATTTAGTTCCCAACCTTGGTCACCTTGCAACAACATCTCAGTGATAGCTACTATCACTGAGATGTGATAACCCTTTTATCTCTATTTGTGCCATTAATTTGTCTATCTTGTTCCCAATCCTTTGTGCATTGAGATAAAGAGCCTTTAATTTTAACTTATTACCATTTTTCCCTGATTTGACCTTATTTGCTGATGCACTATTACCATTAAACTCTCTGTCCCTTCCCTCACACTCTGCTTATCTTTACCCAAATCACTACACTGCTCTCATGCCTTGACTTTTCTCTTTAGATTTATAAATTTCCCCTCACCTGAACCCTAATCCCCCCCACCTTTTTAGTTTAAAGCCCTACCTACCGCCCTAGTTATTCGATTCGCCAGGACACTGGTCCCAGTCCGGTTTAAGTGGAGCCCGTCCCAATGGAACAGCTCCCTCTTTCCCCAGTACTGGTGCCAGTGCCCCATGAATCGAAACCCCTGTCTCCCACACCACTCTGAGCCCCGCATTTAACTCTCTGATCTGATTGTCCTTATGCCAATTTGCATGTGGCTCAGGTAGTAATCCAGAGATTATTACCTTTGAGATTCTGCTTATTAATTTGGTCCCAAGCTCCTCAAACTCCCTCAGTAGAACCTCATTCCTAGTTCTACCTATGTCGTTGGCTCCTACGTGGACCACGATAACTGGATCCTCCCCCTCACGCTCCAAGTTCTTTTCCAGCCGCGAGGAGATGTCCTTAACCCTGGCACCGGGCAGGCAACACAGCCTTTGGGACTCTCGGTCGTGTCTGCAGAGAACAGTCTCTATCCCCCAACTATACTATCCCCTACCACTACCACATTCCTTTTTACTCCCCCCACTTGAATGGCCTCCTGTACCATGATCAGTTTGCCCATCCTCCCTGCAGTCTTTGTTCTCATCCACACAGGTAAGCAAGTACCTCGTACCTGTTGGACAAGGTCAAAGGCTGAGGCTCTTCCATCACTAGATCCTGGGCCCCGGTGATATGGACCTACCTCGTGTTCCTGTCCTGATCTCGGATCTTTTTCTCCATCTCGGCGTCAGTTAAGGTCTCCAGTAAGGGGCACCACTGGTCAGCGTCCCCTGTATTCCGGATCGCGATCTCCACCGTGGGGAGAGGGTTCTCACTGTGACAGCGTGAGAAATAAAAAGCAAATGTTACATTCACTCACAGCAGCGAAGAATCAGAACGAGCCCCCTCCTCCCCTCCCTCTGGCTCGTGGGTAGGTATACCGCATGGAGCGCTCCTCACATCCTAAAGTATGCCACACAATGAAGCTCAGTCACTTATGTAGATGAATGCAGCCGTCACTTTGTGCACAGCAGGATCCCGTACAAGAGAATGAGATGAACGATCAGTTGATGTGTTGCAGGTGGTGTTGGTTGTGGGAGAGTGGGGCCCAAGACAGCCTGTGCTGTGAGCGCTGATCTCACCCTGTATGGGACTGAGCCCCAGACAGCAGGAGAGATCCAGGCCCTGTCCCCGCTTGTGCTGAGTCCCATTAGCTCCCTGTGGGATACGGAGAACTGAACCAGGTCGGGTTCCTGACATTGGGTCCGGTTCTGCCATTCCTGCTGGGAATGCACACGGTGTCAAAACCAGGCTTGGGCAACAAGCTCCCCGCTGAAGAAGCAGCCCATGGAACTGCACTCGTGTCAGTCAGCCCCTCTGAGAAAGCAGGGTCCAGGGTCGAAGTGCTCCAGGATCCCTTGACATTGGCCAGGCGAGGGCAGCTCCCCGACAGGCCACGGGTAAGCGCAGTCCAGGCTCAACCATGGTCAGTGGGCTGGTAACACTCAGTGATACTGTATCCCAGCCAGGAGCCAAGCCCACAATAGGAGTGGAGGAACCTGACAAACAGGAAAGGGCTCCAGTGGGTCCCCAAGCGGGCTGATGGCAAACGGTAAGGAGGAGGCAGCCTTTCGACTTGGGTTGGGAGATAGGAGACAGAGTGTAGGTGTGACTGGTGGTGTCCCCCAGGGATCTGTACTGATTTAGACAAAGGAATAGAGAGCCTTATATCTAAGTTTGCTGATGACACTAAGTTAGGTGGCACAGTAAATAGTGTAGATGGGAGCAGAAAGTTGCAAAGGGACATTGATAGACTAAGTGAGAGGACAAAACTGAGGCAGATGGAGTTCAATGTGGGGAAATGTGAGATTATCCACTTTGGACCTAAGAGAGATCAGAGTATTTTCTAAACGGTGAGAAGCTCAGAACTGTGGAGGTGCAAAGAGATTTAGGGGTCGAAGTACAGAAATTACTAAAAACCAATAGACAGGTACAAAAAGCAATCAAAATGCGCCACCCTTTGCCAGTAGAGCACAGACCTACCTGAAGGCGTATGTTCGCTGATGCCAGCTCAGCTGGCCCCTAATGCTGTAAGCGATGGTGGTGACAAACTCTCCTCCAAGGCCCAACTCGGAGCACAGCTTCAGAGCAAACTTCTCGGGTGAGTTTTCCCTCTCGGACATGTCCCACTCAAACTGATCCACCAGTGAGATGTTCCCCACGTGGATGTTCAGCTGCACAAACGCAACACTTCTGGTTACTGCCTGGGTTTACTCAACCCCTGACCATATAAATAACTGAGGAACTATACCAATGTGGGGAGCCACGCAGGCTGGCCAAGGCTCTGTGGCTTCCCGCTGCTCTGCAGGGAACCACCCATTCTACCCGAGAGAGTCTAGAGAGTGGGTGGCAGCCTGATATTCAACCATGGAGGGCATCACCCGTTCTCCATCCCCGCAGCCCCCCCACCACCACCGTGTCGGGAGGGAGAATTAACCAGGAAAGATGGGTTATGTCTGTGATCAAAACAAAGGTTACTCAGCCCATCCGACCCATTACAGACCCTGAATCTAGTCTATCTCCAACAGAGAATGATATAATGCAAGACAGAAATTAAACTCCAGGCCATCTTCATTCGCTGCTCATTGGTGGGGTCTAGTTCCAAGGGAGCCATGATCCTAGACAGTGAGTATAGGCTATTTGACCACAGGGGGAGTTCATCACAGCACAGGCCTGACCTCCTCCTCACCAGACTTTGACAGGAGTGGGAATAAAGCAAATTGGAAGCAGCAACCCCGACTGGGATTTATTCCTCTTCCTCGTCCAGGGGCACCAAGGCCAAACCCCGCGCCCGGCCTAAACCCTCCCCGCGCCCGGCCTAAACCCTCCCCGCGCCCGGCCTAAACCCTCCCCGCGCCCAGTGTAACCCCACCCCCCCCGGCTGGAGTCAGAGGTTGAGGCAGGATTCTGACGCACTCACTCACCTTAATGATGACCCTCTGGTCGGACTGGTCCTCTAGAATGCTGTCCGTGGGGTAGGAGTCAATCTGTTGGCGAATCGCTGAGGCGATGGCGGGGACAAAGGTCAAAGGATTCAAATCCAGGTCGTCACACAAAATCTCTGCAAACATCTCCGGGGTCATCAACTTCTCTGCAAAGGAGGTGAGAAGCTCGTTGTGAACAGGAAAAGCAATTCTTAAATACCAGGCCGAGCGAGGGTGGCACAACATCGCAACGCACAGGGAGGCCTGTGTACTAACTCAGTCTCACTGACACTCCAGCTCCCTCACCCCCTCCCTCGCCCAAAGCAAGTTGGAGATATTAAGGTACAGGCTGTGGCTCAGTGGTAGCACTCTCACCTCTGAGGCAGACGGTCGTGGGTTCGAGTCCCACTCTAGAGACTTGAGCACATAATCTACTAAGGGAGTGCTGCACTGTCAGAGGTGTCGTCTTTCGGATGAGACATTAAACCAAGGCACCTCCTTCTCTCTTAGGTGGATGTAAAAGATCTCTTGGCACTCTTCAAACAGCAGGGAAGTTCTCCCGATATTCTGGCCAACATTTATCCCTCAACCAACATCAGTAAAACAGGTGATCTGGTCATTATCACATTGCTGTTTGTGGGATCTTGCTGTGTGAAAATAGGCTGCTGTGTTTCCTACATCACAACACTGACAAACATCATTGACTGTATCACTTGAGTAAAGAAGATTGAGGGGTGATCTGATCAAGATGTTTAAAACAATTATGGGATTCAACAGGGTAGATCCAGAAGAACTATTTTGTCTGGTTCTCACACACAGCCTCCTGCCAGCAGTTTCTGTCCTAACACTCAGAGTTTCCTCACTTACTGTCTGTTGGAAGGACCCACTCAACAAAACCCTCAATGTTCACGTCACCTGGTTATTCTGCATGTTCAAGGCAGTACCGCCTTCCAGGAACATTAACTGCATGATCCAGGGCTTCACATCAGGGCCTTTAGCAAAGGTCATGAGGCAGGGGGAAGAGGAGGAGGATTTTTTTTTTTTTTACACACAGCGAGTAGTTATGATCTGGAATGCACTGCCTGAAAGGGCGGTGGAAGCAGATTCAAACACTGCTTTTAAAAGGGATTTGGACTTAAATGGAAAAATTTACAGTGCTATGGGGAAAGGGCAGGGGAGTGGGACTAATTGGATAGCTCTTTCAAAGAGCCAGCACAGGCACGATAGGTCGAATGGCCTCCTCCTGCCTGTATCATTCTATGACTGCTCCTCCAGGCCACAAGGGGGAGATCAACATGGGCCAGGCCCCTATTTTCTGTGAACATTTTCTCTCCTCGCCTTACAGCTTGGTCCTGGATTGCACACGTGGACTGAAGGAAGCCCTTCGCTGCTTTTCTAGGAGTTCAGAAACCTGAAGGAGAGCCATTTGGCCTGGTCCCACAGGTTGCTAGCTTAACCTGCACTGATGGCTGGGGTCACAGTGAAGGGGAGACCGGGGGTATTTCCATCGTTTTACTCACCGTTCATGTTCCACGTGAAGGCGTCCCTCAGTTTCTGCCCGTCTATCTCCATGTCGAGGCGGATAGGAACCAGCACCTCAGACTGAGAGGCATTTTCATGGATCACTGCTGGGTCATGGTCATCAAAGCTGAGAGAGAGAGAGAAAGGGAAAAGCAAGCAAAGGTCTCATTTAAAGCTCGCCGCGTGCCCGCGCCCCTCCCCCCCCGCGCCCAGAGTGCAGTCACTGGTGGAACATTGATTTCAATCAATAAATTACAGGACAACACAGGCCACTGCTAAATAACATGTAGCCAATGAACAGTTAAGCTTTCAGTACTGAAGTAACAGCATAAGTATCCCTCGTCACCCACATCCTCCGACCCCCTTCCAACCCCACTCACTTCTGCATCCACAGTTGGAATAAACTCTCCCCCAAATCACTTATAGCTGCGCTTTCAAACTCACAATTCGTCAAAATAATTTTGCAGCTGTCAATCTGCTCACCCAGCCCCTCACCTCCAACTTTGGTGCCCTTGTCCCCAGTAAAACCCTTACTCTCTTGCACCTTGGTCGGTGTCCCTGATATGGCCCCCACCTTTGCTCCCTTAAGTCCAAAAAGCGCAGACCTTGAGTGCATCTGGTTCACACCTGTTGAACCAACCATCCCCAGATCTGGCTGGACCATATCAACCACCACTGGGTCCTGCTCTCCTCTGCCAAAACTGCTCACTATTCCAGGATCATCCTGGAAAGCAAAGATTACCCCCAGCTCCTCTTCTCCACCACCAACCGTCTTCTTAAACCCTTCTCCCCACCTCCTCCACCTTACGGGGATATGGGGAAAAAGGCGGGAAAGTGGAGTTGAGGTAAAAATCAGATCAGCCATGATTTCATTGAATGGCGGAGCAGGCTCGAGGGGCCGAATGGCCTACTCCTGCTCCTATCTCTTATGGTCTTACACCTCCAACAAGGAGGAGTTCATGGACTTCTTTGTCACTAAGATTGAGGCCATTCGTTCAACTGCCTCTGCTGCTACCCCCTTCCCATTACCCATAATTTCTCTCCTATCTCCACTCATACCCTCTCCGAGCTCATCTTGTCCATGAGACCCACTTCCTGCTCCTTCCACTGTATTCCCACCAAACTGCTGATCACCCAATTTCCCTTCCTGGCCCCCATGTTAGCTGATCTGTTAACGGTTCTCTCTCCTCAGGTACTGTCCCCCTCCCTTTCAAATCTGCCGTCACTATCCCCATCTCAAAAAACCCACCCTTGACCACTGTGTCCTTGCAAGCTCCCGCCCGATCTTCAACCTCCCTTTCCTCCCCAAGATCCACCTTCCAGATACCGAGGCTGACTGCAGAGATCCCGACCAGCGCTACCTCAGCACAGACAGGGTTTGGCACTGGGACCCACGGTCTGTTTAGCCCCATTACTGTATGACCAACGGGAGCCCTAATTAATTCAAGAAAATCAATGATTACAGTTCCTCACAATACTGTCTGTTGAATACTAGTGGTTAATGAAGATGAAGAGATGTGGATGCTGGGGAAAGGAACCATTTTTATTTTGATTACCCAGTGCTTGTATTGAACCGTCCCATTCAGATACAGCACAGGTTATGATTTAATGTTTCCTTTCTCGTTCCCCCAACAACTATAACAGGACACTCCTATAATGCTCCATTGTAACTTTCCTATCTCCCACCCCAGGCCTGGACTGAGGCGGTCCCAAGATGATCCCACATCACTTACAGCTGCCAAATAGGCGGCTGCTCAGTTTGATCTGGTTGAACTCAGGGATGTTGAAAACCCACAGCCCCAACACATGGAGCAAGTCTCGAATCGTTCACTTTTATAATTAACTATTGCAATTAAAAACTTCTGATGCTGCCCAGGCCCACCAACTGTGTCCGTCTGGTTAAAATACAACTTATTGTAATGTATTGCTCTCTTTAAAACAATCACCACTCCACCTGTTTAAACAGGTTTCCAACCAGCTCCATTCTTTCGATACAAGGCTCACCAGTACTCCCTCGCAGTACACCACAGTTAGGATGCGTCCGGGCGCGTCCGATGGCACGGGCCAGACACACTCTACGAACTTCACCCCTGATCAGCAGGGGATCCAAGCAGCACAGCCTTCCCTCTGTTAATGAGTCTGTGGCACAATGTGAATCAACACGTGGAGTCAAAAATCCCCCCGGGGTCCCTACAATGATTTCTTTCCCCACCCTGCCAAGTTATCTCACAATCGTTATAACTATGGAGTTGTTTTTAAATTTGTTATTAAGTTTTTTGCCCATCCTTAGCTCCCACATTAACAGTGTGGGATTGGAGTCCGCTGTCGGCCTCTTGTCCCTTCCCCCAGTGTCAGAGCAGTGGGAGGCATTCAAGGGGGAGATTCAAGGGGTTCAGAGTAAACATGTTCCCACAAAGAAAAAGTGGGGGGGGGGGGGGGGGGGTTTTCCAAATCTCGAGCCCCCTGGATGTCAAGGAGCATACAGGGTAAGATAAGGCAAGAAAGGGAAGCTTATGTCAGATACCAAGAACGCAATACTGCAGAAAGCCCAGAGGAGCAGAGAAAGTACAGGGGTGAAAGTAAAAATGAAATTAGGAAAGCAAAGAGAGGGCACGAGAAAATACTGGCAAGTAAAATCAAGGAAAACCCAAAGATGTTTTATAAATACATAAAGAGCAAGAGGATAACTAAGGAAAGAGTAGGGCCTATTAGAGACCAAAAAGGTAACATGTGTGTGGAGGCGGAAGATGTGGGTATGGTTCTTAATGAATACTTTGTGTCTGTCTTCACAAAAGAGACGATGCAGACATTGTAGTTAAGGAGGAGCAGTGTGAAATATTGGATGGGATAAACATAGTGAGGGAGAAAGTATTAAGGGGATTAGCATCTTTGAAAGTAGATAAATCACCAGTGCCAGATGAAATGTATCCCAGGCTGTTAAAAGAAGCAAGGGAGGAAATAGCGGAGGCTCTGACCATCATTTTCCCATCCTCACTGGATACAGGTGTGGTGCCGGAGGATTGGAGGACTGCTAACATTGTACTATTGTTTAAAAAGGGAGAAAGAGATAGACCGAGTAATTACAGCCGGTCAGTGGTGGGCAAATTATTGGAATCAATTCTGAGGGACAGGATAAACCGTCATTTAGAAAGGCACGGAGTAATCAAGGACAGTCAGCATGGATTTGTTAAGGGAAGGTCTTGTTTGACTAACTTGATTGAATTTTTTGAGGCGGTAACAAGGAGGGTCGATGAGGGTAGCGCATCTGATGTAATCTACATGGATTTTAGCCAGGCTTTTGATAAGGTCCCACATGACTGGTCAAAAAAGTAAAAGCCCATGGGATCCAAGGGAAAGTGGCAAGTTGGATCCAAAATTGCCTCAGTGGCAGGAAGCAAAGGGTAATGGTTAACAGGTGTTTTTGTAACTGGAAGGCTGTTTCCAGTGGGGTCCCGCAGGGCTCAGTACTAGGTCCTTTGCTTTTTGTGATATATATTAATGATTCAGACTTAAATGTAGGGGGCATGATTAAGAAGTTTGCAGATGATAAAAAAATAGGCTGTGTGGTTGATAGTGAGGAGGAAAGCTGTAGACTGCAGGAAGATATCAATGGACCTGTCAGTTGGGCAGAAAAGTGGCAAATGGAATTCAATCCACAGAAGTGTGAGGTAATTCAATGGGGAGGGCAAACAAGTCTCCCGCGTGGGAGACTTCTACTGCCTCCCAAAGATACACAAAGCCAACACACCCGGACGTCCTATCGTATCAGGCAATGGAACCCTGTGTGAGAACCTCTCTGGATACATCGAGGGCATCCTGAAACCCATCGTGCAGGGAACCCCCAGCTTCTGTCGCGACATTACAGACTTTCTACAAAAACTCAGTACCCACGGACCTGTTGAACCAGGAACACTTCTCACCACGATGGACGTCTCGGCACTCTACACCAGTATCCCCCACGATGACGGCATCGCTGCGACAGCATCAATACTCAACACCAACAACAGCCAATCTCCAGACGCCATCCTACAACTCATCCACTTCATCCTGGATCACAATGTCTTCACCTTCAATAACCAGTTCTTTACCCAAACACACGGAACAGCCATGGGGACCAAATTCGCACCCCAATACGCCAACATTTTCATGCACAAGTTCGAGCGGGACTTCTTCACTGCACAGGACCTCCAACCAACACTATACACCAGATACATCGACGACATTTTCTTTCTATGGACCCACGGTGAGGAATCACTAAAGAGACTACACGATAACATCAACAAGTTCCATCCCACCATCAAGCTCACCATGGACTACTCCTCAGAATCAGTTTCTTTCTTGGACACACGAATCTCCATCAAAGACGGGCACCTCAGCACCTCACTCTACCGCAAGCCCACGGACAATCTCACAATGCTCCACTTTTCCAGCTTCCACCCTAACCACGTCAAAGAGGCCATCCCCTATGGACAGGCCCTGCGAATACACAGGGTCTGCTCAGACGAGGAGGAACGCGATGGACACCTACAGACGCTGAAAGACGCCCAAGTAAGAACGGGATATGATGCTCGACTCATCGATCGACAGTTCCGACGGGCCACAGCGAAAAATCGCGTAGACCTCCTCAGAAGACTAACACGGGATGCAACCAACAGAGTACCCTTCGTCGTGCAGTACTTCCCCGGAGCGGAGAAACGACGCCATGTTCTCCGCAGCCTTCAACATGTCATCAATGATGACGAACACCTCGCTATGGCCATCCCCACACCTCCACTACTTGCCTTTAAACAGCCACCCAACCTCAAACAAACCATCGTTCGCAGCAAATTACCCAGCCTTCAGGAGAACAGCGTCCACGACACCACACAACCCTGCCACGGTAACCTCTGCAAGACATGCCAGATCATCGACACAGATACCACCATCACACGAGAGGACACCACCCACCAGGTGCACAGTTCATACTCCTGTGACTCGGCCAACGTTGTCTACCTCATACGTTGCAGGAAAGGATGCCCCAGAGCATGGTACATTGGCGAGACCATGCAGACGCTGCGACAACGGATGAACGGACACCGCGCAACAATCGCCAAACAGGAGGGTTCTCTCCCTGTCGGGGAACACTTCAGCAGTCATGGACATTCAGCCACCGACCTTCGGGTAAGCGTACTCCAAGGTGGCCTTCGAGACACACGACAACGCAAAATCGTCGAGCAGAAATTGATAGCCAAGTTCCGCACCCATGAGGACGGCCTCAACGGGATCTTGGGTTCATGTCACGCTACACGTAACCCCACCAGCGAACAAATGTTATCTGTTTTTAATATAACAGGTCATTGACTGTCTTCCTTATCACTCTCTCTCTTTTTTTTGGGGGGTTTGTATATTCGGTGGCCTTTTTAGGTGACACCTTTCTGTCTGCTCACTGTGATTGCCTTGGCAACGGGCAGTAATCACCAGGCTTTGTTCTGTGATCTTAAAATGCGAAGGATTCGAAAATTTCATTTCCACACCGCCTGAGGAAGGGGGAAGCCCCCTGAAAGCTTGTGGGATTAAAAATAAAATTGTTGGACTATAACTTGGTGTTGTAAAATTGTTTACAACAGAGGGCAAACAAGGCAAGGGAATACACAATAAATGGGAGGATACTGAGAGGTGTAGAGGAAGTGAGGGACCTTGGAGTGCATGTCCACAGATCCCTGAAGGTAGCAGGACAGGTAGATAAGGTGGTTAAGAAGGCATATGGAATACTTTCCATTATTAGCCGAGGCATAAAATATAAGAGCAGGGAGGTTATGCTGGAACTGTATAGTATTGGTGAGACCGCACCTGGAATACTGCATACAGTTTTGGTCTCCATACTTAAGAAAAGACATACTTGCTCTCGAGGCAGTACAAAGAAGGTTCACTCGGTTAATCCCGGGGATGAGGGGGCGGACATATGAGGAGAGGTTGAGTAGATTGGGACTCTACTCATTGGAGTTCAGAAGAATGAGAGGCGATCTTATTGAAACATATAAGATTGTGAAGGGTCTGGATCGGGTGGATGCAGTAAGGATGTTCCCAAAGATGGGTGAAACTAGAACGAGGGGGCATAATCTTAGAATAAGGGGCTGCTCTTTCAAAACTGAGATGAGGAGAAACTTCTTCACTCAGAGGGTGGTAGGTCTGTGGAATTTGCTGCCCCAGGAAGCTGTGGAAGCTACATCATTAGATAAATTTAAAACAGAAATAGACAGTTTCCTAGAAGTAAAGGGAATTAGGGGTTATGGGGAGCGGGCAGGAAATTGGACATGAAGCTGAGTTCGGATCGGTCAATGCCCTGTGGGTGGCGCAGAGGGCCCAGGGGCTATGTGGCCGGGTCCTGCTCCGACTTCTTGTGTTCTTTCGATTTGTGGTTGGGATCAGATCAGCCATGATCTTATTGAATGGCGGAGCAGGCTCGAGGGGCCGATTGGCCTACTCCTGCTCCAATTTCTTATGTTCTTATGTATAAAACACTGGTTAGGCCACAGCTTGAATACTGTGTTCAGTTCTGGTCACATTACAGGAATGATGTGATTGCATTGGAGAGGGTGCAGAGGAGATTTACGAGGATGTTGCCAGGACTGGAGAATTTAGCTTTGAGGAAAGATTGGATAGGCTGGGGTTGTTTTCCTTGGAACAGAGGAGGCTGAGGGGAGATTTAATTGAGGTGTATAAAATTATGAGGGGCCTGGATAGAGTGGATGGGGAGGACCTATTTCCCTTAGCAGAGAGGTCAATAACCAGGGGGAATAGATTTAAAGTGATTGGTAGCAGGATTAACAGGAGCTGAGGAGAAATGTTTTCACCCAGAGGGTGTTGGGGGTCTGGAACTCACTGCCTGAAAGGGTGGGAGGGGCAGAAACCCTCAACTCATTTAAAAAGTACCTGGATGTGCACCTGAAGTGCCGTAACCTACAGGGCTACGGACCAAGTGCTGGAAAGTGGGATTAGGCTGGGTGGCTCATTTTCAGCCGGCACGGACACGATGGGCTGAATGGCCTCCTTCTGTACCATAAATTTTCTATGATTCTATGAATGATATTAGTGACCCAGTTGCGATTTTATGGCAATCTGACAGATTTCATGGTCATTTTCCTGGTGCCAGCAACAAATGACCAGATTTACTGAATTCAATTTCACAACCTGCCAGGGTGGGAAAGCTGCCAGACATGCTCAGTGTCACTTACCAGAGTGGGAACGTCCTCTTCTTGTCCCGGCTCATGCGGTTGCGATTAATGGTTGTGGAACACGGCACGGCATCCAGGTGGTGGGAGCTGTTGGGCAGGGTGGGCACCCACTGACTGTTCCGTTTCGCCTTCTGCTCTCTGTATTGGCACAAAGGGGTGAAGAATATCCTTGAGGCTGCTTCTTGGGTGCTCCACAGTCACAACTTAAAATTCAGGTAACACGACCGACCATTTGAGAGAATCGTTTACACAAAGCTGCCCACCACTAACCGTCATTAACCCTACCAGCCACCACTAACCGTCATTAACCCTACCAGCCACCACTAACCGTCATTAACCCTACCAGCCACCACTAACCGTCATTAACCCTACCAGTCAGCACTAACCGTCGTTAACCCTACCAGTCAGCACTAACCATAATGAATCCTACCAGCCACCAGTCATTAGTCCTGCCAACCACCAACATCCGTCATTAATCCTACCAGCCACCACTAACTGCATAAGTCCAACCAGTCAGCACTGTCATTATTGCCACAAGTCAGCACTAACCGCAATGAATCCTACCAGCCACTACTAACCGTCATCAATCCTACTAGCCAGCACTAACCAAAATTAATTCTACCAGCCAGCACCAAATGCCATTAATCCTACCAGCCAGCACCAAACGTAATTAATCCTAATAGACAGCTCTAACTATTATTAAATCTTACCAGACAGCACTAACAGGTCGTGATCGTACCAGTCAGCACTAACAGTCATTAATCCAATCAGCCAGCACTGACATTAATCGTACCAGCAAGAACTAACCGTCAGTCACCCTACCAGCCAGCATTAATCGTCATTAATTTATTTGAAGTATATAAAATTATGAGGGGCCTAGATAGCGTGGATAGGGAGGACCTATTTCCCTTAGCAGAGGGGTCAGTGACCGGGGGCATAGATTTAAAGTGATTAGTAGAAGGATTAGAGGGGAGCTGAGGAGAAATGTTTTCACCCAAAGGGTGGTGTGGGTCTGGAACTCACTGCCCGAAAGGGTGGTAGAGGCAGAAACCCTCAACTCATTTAAAAAGTACTTGGATGTGCACTTGAAGTGCTGTAACCTACAGGGCTACGGACCAAATGCTGGAAAATGGGATAAAGCTGGATAGCTCTTTTTCGGCCGACATGGACACGATGGGCCAAATGGCCTCCCTTCTGTGCCTTAACAGTCTATGATTCTATGATTAACTCTACCAGCCAGCATTAACTGTCATTAAACCTACCAGCTAGCACTAACCATTATTAATCCTACCAGTCGCAACTAACAATCACCAATTCTACCAGCCACCACCAAACCTCATTAATCCTACCAGCCAGCACTAAGTCATTAATTCTTACCAGTCAGCACTAACCGCCATTAATCCTACCAGTCAGCACTAACCGCCATTAATCCCACCAGCCAGCACTAACCGCCATTAATCCCACCAGTCAGCACTAACCGCCATTAATCCCACCAGCCAGCACTAACCGCCATTAATCCCACCAGCCAGCACTAACCGCCATTAATCCTACCAGCCAGCACTAACCGCCATTAATCCCACCAGCCAGCACTAACCGCCATTAATCCCACCAGCCAGCACTAACCGCCATTAACCCTACCAGCCAGCACTAACCACCATTAATCCCACCAGCTAGCACTAACCGGCATTAACCCTACCAGCCAGCACTAACCGGCATTAACCCTACCAGCCAGCACTAACCACCATTAATCCCACCAGCCAGCACTAACCGCCATTAATCCCACCAGCCAGCACTAACCGGCATTAACCCTACCAGCCAGCACTAACCGTCATTAATCCTACCAGCCAGCACTAACCACCATTAACCCACCAGCCAGCACTAACCGCCATTAACCCTACCAGCCAGCACTAACCGCCATTAATCCCACCAGCCAGCACTAACCGCCATTAACCCTACCAGCCAGCACTAACCGCCATTAACCCTACCAGCTAATCATCATTAATTACTACCAGTCAGCACTAAACATAATCAATGCCATCAGTCAGCACTAACCATTATTAATCCTACTAGCCAGCACTAACACGTGGTAATCGTACCAGCTATCGCTCCCATCATTAATCCTAACTAACCGTCATTAATTACTACCAGTCAGCACTAAACATAGTTAATCCTACCAGCCACCACTAACCAACATTAATCGTAACATCCACTGCTGTCATTAATCCTACTGCAAAAACTAACCATCATTCTCCCTACCAGCCAGCATTAACGGTCATTAATCCTACCAGCTAGCACTAACCGTTATTAATCCTACCAACCAGCATTAACAGTCACTAATTCTAGCAGTCACCACTAACTACCATTAATCCAACTAGTCAGCACTAACCTTCATCAATCCTACTACCTAGCACTAACAGTCATTAATCCTACCAGCCACCACTAACCGTCATTAATCGTACCAACCGTCACTGGAGTATAAGAGTAAGGAAGTCTTGCTGCAACTGTACAGGGTTTTGGTGAGACCTGGGTCTCCTTATCTAAGAGGTGGTGCAACGAAGGTTCATCTAGATTGATTCCTGGGATGAGAGGGTTGTCCTATGAGGAGAGATTGAGTAGAATGGGCATATACTCTCTGGAGTTTAGAAGAATGAGAGGTGATCTCATTGAAATGCATAAGATCCTGAGAGGGCTTGACAGGGTAGATGCTGAGAGGTTGTTTCCCCTGGCTGGAGAGTCTAGAACTAGGAGGCATAGTCTCAGGATAAGGGGTCGGACATTTAGGACTGAGAGGAGAAAAAAATTCTTCACTCAGAGGGTTGTGAATCTTTGGAATTCTCTACCCCAGAGGGCTGTGGATGCTCAGTCATTGAATATATTCAAGGCTTAGATCGATAGATTATTGGATACTAGGGAAATCAAGGGATTTGGGGATCGGGCGGGAAAGTGGAGTTGAGGTCGAAGATCAGCCATGATCTGATTGAATGGCGGAGCAGGCTCGAGGGGCCGTATGGCCTACTTCTGCTCCTATTTTTTATGTACTTATTAATCTTACCAGCCAGCACCAAATGTTATTAATCCTACCAGTCAGCACTAACCATCATTAATCCTACCAGTCAGCACTGTCTTAGTCCTATCAGCCAGCACTAACAGTCAGTAATCCTACCAGTCAGCACGAAGCGTCATTAATCCTACCAGTCAGCACGAAGCGTCATTAATCCTACCAGTCAGCACTAAGCGTCATTAATCCTACCAGTCAGCACTAAGCGTCATTAATCCTACCAGTCAGCACCAATCATTAATCCTACCAGTCAGCACTAAGCGTCATTAATCCTACCAGTCAGCACCAATCATTAATTCTACCAGCCACCACTAACCGTCACTGACCCTACCAGCCAGCATTAATCCTACCAGTCAGCACTAATCGGCATTAATCCTACCAGTCAGCACTAAACTTGATTGAGTTTTCTGATGAGGTAATAGAGAGGGTTGATGTTGTGTATATGGACTTTCAAACGGTATTTGATAAAGTGCCACATAATAGGCTTGGCAGCAAAGTTGAAGCCCATGGAATAAAAGGGACAGTGGCAGCATGGATATGAAATTGGCTAAGTGACAGGAAACAGAGAGTAGTGGTGAACGGTTGTTTTTTGGACCGGAGGGAGGTGTACAGTGGTGTTCCCCAGGGGTCAGTGCTGGGACCACTGCTTTTCTTGATATATTGTAAACAATTTTACAACACCAAGTTATAGTCCAGCAATTTTATTTTAAATTCACAAGCTTTCGGAGGCTTCCTCCTTCGTCAGGTAAATATCATTTCTTGATATATATTAATGACTTGGACTTGGATGTGAGAATCCCTACGTGGTCAGTTTTCAGTAAAATATTTAAAAATGTCTACGTGGCAAAGAAGCAGAATACAAAATGGTTAGAAAGTGTTAATTAGTTAGTAACTGAGATTGGTACAGGTGGCCTGGCCTCCTGCTGGGCCATATGTTTGCGTAGTCAGCAGGTTTGCATGGTCTTATCAATGTAGAGTCTTTGATGTGATTCAAGGACTGGTCTGAATGTCTCCATGTTTATGGCAGATCAATATAGGTAACGAGCTTAGCCAAAGTTGAAAGACATTCCAGGTTGGGAGATAAGGAACAGAAGGGACAGGGAAGAACATTCCAAGTTGGAAGGTGAGGAAGTATCCCCTTTGATGTCTAACAGCAACATAGTCAGCACATGATTATTTATGATTGGCCGGAAATAATGTAACCTCGCATGGCAACCTGTGCCCGGCTTATGATTGGTGTTGACCCTCGTTAAGTATGTTCCAACCCCTATTGATTGTATAAAAACGTGTGGATTTCTGTATGTTTTTGTTCTTGCTCTGCCAGCATAGAGGGACTCTATCAGGAGTCCAAATCAATGCTGCAGACTAAGAACCCTGCTATTAAAGTTGTGATGAATTTTAAAATGTATTCGACTTCAGTTTTTACTGAACCAGACTGAGGGGAAAGAATCCGGTTCGTCAGATGTACAGGGCACAATTTCAAAATCTGCAGATGACACAAAACTTGGAAGGGTAGTAAACAGTGAGGAGGATAGTGATAGACTTCAAGAGGGTATAGACAGGCTGGTGGAATGGGCGGACACATGACAGATGAAATTTAACGCAGGGAAGTGCAAAGTGATATTTTTTGGCAGGAAGAAAAAGGAAAGGCAATATAAACTAAATGATACAATTCTAAAGGGGGTGCAGGAGCAGAGAGACCTGGGGGTATTAGGGCACAAAGCTTTGAAGGTGGCAGGACAGGTTGAGAGAGCAGTTAAGAAAGCATACGGGATCCTGGGCTTTATAAATAGAGGCATAGAGTATAAAAGCAAGGAAGTCATGATGAACCTTTATAAAACACTGGTTCGGCCACAACTGGAGTATTGTGTCCAGTTCTGGGCACCGCACTTTAGGAAGGATGTGAAGGCCTTAGAGAGGATGCAGAAGAGATTTACTAGAATGATTCCAGGGATGAGGGACTTCAGTTATATGGAGAGACTGGAGAAGCTGGGGTTGTTCTCCTTAGAACAGAGAAGGTTAAGGGGAGATTCAATGTTCAAAATCATGACGGGTTTAGATAAAGTCAACAATGAGAAACTGTTCCAATTGGCGGAAGGGTTGAGAACCAGAGGACACAGATTTAAGGTGATCGGCAAAAAAATCAAAGGCAACGAGGAAAAACTTTTTTATGCAGAGAGTAGCTATGATCTGGAATGCGCTGCCTGAAAGGGTGGTGGAAGCAGATACAATCGTGGCTTTCAAAAAGGAATTGGATGAATACTTGAAAGGAAAAAATGTGCAGGGCTACAGGAAAAGAGCGAGGGAATGGGACTAACTGGATTGCTCTCACAAAGAGCCGGCACAGGCTCGATGGGCCAAATGTCCTCCTTCTGTACTGTAACCATTCTATGGTTCTACGATTCTAAACGCAATTAATCCTACCAGCCAGCATTAACCATCAGTAATCCTATCAATAATATCTGTCCTTAATCCTACAGTACTGGGGAAGTGTTCGATACACAGTACCTGAGGTAGGTGAGGAGTCAGTGTGGGGCAGTGTTCGATACACAGTAACTGAGGTAGGTGAGGAGTCAGTGTGGGGCAGTGTTCGATACACAGTACCTGAGGTAGGTGAGGAGTCAGTGTGGGGCAGTGTTCGATACACAGTAACTGAGGTAGGTGAGGAGTCAGTGTGGGGCAGTGTTCAATACACAGTACCTGAGGTAGGTGAGGAGTCAGTGTGGGGCAGTGTTCAATACACAGTACCTGAGGTAGGTGAGGAGTCAGTGTGGGGCAGTGTTCAATACACAGTACCTGAGGTAGGTGAGGAGTCAGTGTGGGGCAGTGTTCGATACACAGTACCTGAGGTAGGTGAGGAGTCAGTGTGGGGCAGTGTTCGATACACAGTACCTGAGGTAGGTGAGGAGTCAGTGTGGGGCAGTGTTCGATACACAGTACCTGAGGTAGGTGAGGAGTCAGTGTGGGGCAGTGTTCGATACACAGTACCTGAGGTAGGTGAGGAGTCAGTGTGGGGCAGTGTTCGATACACAGTACCTGAGGTAGGTGAGGAGTCAGTGTGGGGCAGTGTTCAATACACAGTACTTGAGGTAGGTGAGGAGTCAGTGTGGGGCAGTGTTCAATACACAGTACCTGAGGTAGGTGAGGAGTCAGTGTGGGGCAGTGTTCGATACACAGTACCTGAGGTAGGTGAGGAGTCAGTGTGGGGCAGTGTTCGATACACAGTACCTGAGGTAGGTGAGGAGTCAGTGTGGGGCAGTGTTCGATACACAGTACCTGAGGTAGGTGAGGAGTCAGTGTGGGGCAGTGTTCGATACACAGTACCTGAGGTAGGTGAGGAGTCAGTGTGGGGCAGTGTTCAATACACAGTACCTGAGGTAGGTGAGGAGTCAGTGTGGGGCAGTGTTCGATACACAGTACCTGAGGTAGGTGAGGAGTCAGTGTGGGGCAGTGTTCAATACACAGTACCTGAGGTAGGTGAGGAGTCAGTGTGGGGCAGTGTTCAATACACAGTACTTGAGGTAGGTGAGGAGTCAGTGTGGGGCAGTGTTCGATACACAGTACCTGAGGTAGGTGAGGAGTCAGTGTGGGGCAGTGTTCAATACACAGTACTTGAGGTAGGTGAGGAGTCAATGTGGGGCAGTGTTCAATACAGAGTACCTGAGGTAGGTGAGGAGTCAGTGTGGGGCAGTGTTCGATACACAGTACCTGAGGTAGGTGAGGAGTCAGTGTGGGGCAGTGTTCGATACACAGTACCTGAGGTAGGTGAGGAGTCAGTGTGGGGCAGTGTTCAATACACAGTACCTGAGGTAGGTGAGGAGTCAGTGTGGGGCAGTGTTCAATACACAGTACCTGAGGTAGGTGAGGAGTCAGTGTGGGGCAGTGTTCGATACACAGTACCTGAGGTAGGTGAGGAGTCAGTGTGGGGCAGTGTTCAATACACAGTACTTGAGGTAGGTGAGGAGTCAGTGTGGGGCAGTGTTCAATACACAGTACTTGAGGTAGGTGAGGAGTCAATGTGGGGCAGTGTTCAATACAGAGTACCTGAGGTAGGTGAGGAGTCAGTGTGGGGCAGTGTTCGATACACAGTACCTGAGGTAGGTGAGGAGTCAGTGTGGGGCAGTGTTCGATACACAGTACCTGAGGTAGGTGAGGAGTCAGTGTGGGGCAGTGTTCAATACACAGTACCTGAGGTAGGTGAGGAGTCAGTGTGGGGCAGTGTTCAATACACAGTACCTGAGGTAGGTGAGGAGTCAGTGTGGGGCAGTGTTCGATACACAGTACCTGAGGTAGGTGAGGAGTCAGTGTGGGGCAGTGTTCAATACACAGTACCTGAGGTAGGTGAGGAGTCAGTGTGGGGCAGTGTTCGATACACAGTACCTGAGGTAGGTGAGGAGTCAGTGTGGGGCAGTGTTCAATACACAGTACCTGAGGTAGGTGAGGAGTCAGTGTGGGGCAGTGTTCAATACACAGTACCTGAGGTAGGTGAGGAGTCAGTGTGGGGCAGTGTTCAATACAGAGTACCTGAGGTAGGTGAGGAGTCAGTGTGGGGCAGTGTTCGATACACAGTACCTGAGGTAGGTGAGGAGTCAGTGTGGGGCAGTGTTCAATACACAGTACCTGAGGTAGGCGGGTGGTTCGGTGCTGATCGAGATGGCCTTGTACTTTTCGTCGTTCCCCTCTAGGATTTCTTCGACCTCCGCAGCCTTTAGAAGCGTCACACTGGTAGCTAAAGTGGTATAACCATGATCTGATCAATTAAAAAAACACAACATAAATACTTGAAATATACAGTTTTAACCTAAAACTCTAGAAGTAGCAAGTTTGTAGAGTCTCCGCACTGAGTCTCTTAATTACCCTTCAAGGCTTCTCCATGACAGCTCTGACCCAACAAGCTGTCCTGCAGCACTGGGTGGTACAAGGTGAGAAATCGGCTGGAGTGACAACCACTCTGCACTACCCTCCCCTCCACGATCCGCTCCCCCTCCCCTCCGTGACACACCCCTTCACCCCCCCCGCGACCCGCTCCCCCTCCCCTCCGTGACACACCCCTTCCCCCCCACCGCGACCCGACCCCCCTCCCCTTCGCCCCCCCCCGCGACCCGATCCCCCTCCCCCCGACCCCCCTCCCCTTCGGCCCCCCTCGCCCCCCCGCGACCCGATCCCCCTCCCCCCGACCCCCCTCCCCTTCGGCCCCCCTCCCCTTTGCCCCCCCCTCCCCTTTGCCCCCCCCTCCCCTTCGCCCCCCCGCGACCCGGCCCCCCTCGCCCCCCCGCGACCCGAACCCCCTCCCCCTCGCGACCCGAACCCCCTCCCCCTCGCCCTCGAACCCCCTCCCCCTCGCGACCCGAACCCCCTCCCCCTCGCGACCCGAACCCCCTCCCCCACACCCCCCCGCAACCCCACTCTGAGAGGGACGTGCTCAGACACGGTGTGGTCAAAAACCCTGCTCGATTCACATATGAAAAACAGCTCCCTGGGACACAGTACGGGGGGCTAGAACTGCAATCCCAGCTCGAGGCAATTCCTCCAGGACAAGAAGGGAGACAGCAAAGTGTTTCAATAAGTCTTCTAGATAACAGGTACAAACCTTTCAAAATTGTGAAAAGCAGAATTGGATGTGTACAGGGTCGTGTAACACAGACATAGAATCATAGAGTGATCCAGCACAGGAGGAGGCCACTCGGCCCATAGTGCCTGTCAGGACTCTTTGAAAGAGCCATCCAATTAGTTCCACTACCCTGCTCATTCCCCATAGCCCTGTAAATACTTGGCTTTACAAGTATTTATCCAATTCCCTTTTGAAAGTTACTATTGAATCTGCTTCCACCACCCTTTCAGACTGCAATCTGCATACTGCAATCCATTAAATGGAGTTAGACTGGGAGCCACTGTACACAAGCACTGGACTCTTGGCTACTGAACCCCAATCTCAATGAACACTAGCACTCAGGCAGTCCCAGTCTGACTGGTTACATCTTGACACAAAGTGCGTCAATGACAGGGTCCTCTGGTTGATTCTCCCCCCCCCTCCCCCCCACCCACCAATGGACCCGAGAAAGGTGGACGGGCAGATTCCTCAGAGATTTTCCTGTTATGAGATGTCCGTTGCACTCAGAGTGCTGGAACACCGGTGCAACGGAAGCAGGACCAGGACTTTCCTGATTATAGTTTGGGCAAGTAGCATTTGGAGGGGTGAAGGGGAAATAAAAGTGTCAGTACATTCCCTGCTGGGCTCACAGGTGAAGGTACTGGCTGGAATATTACCGACTCACACACACCCCATGAAGGTCCCAGGGTTGAGCTGGACAGAGTTAGCTGTTCACAGCCATGGGCTCCACAACTGGCTGAGAGCCATGGAGGGGGAACAAACTGAGCCACAGGTCCCACTCCCGGTGACTGTCCAATGACCCCCGACTGAAAGTGCAGGCGTGTGGATTCATGGTGAGAACAGGAGTGGACTTGGGTGTAATGGCCCTGCAGTTAAACAGCCAGCCAATACACTGCACTCACATGATGAATTAGTTGGGTGAGCTTCTGGTGCAGTCCCGGTGCTATTCCGCAGTGTGAGTCAGCACCTTCAGGAGGGCTGGGGGAGGAAATACAAAAAAATATGCAACGAATGTGGAGCTGGCCTGACATTAACACCTCAAACACTGCTTCTTTCAACAACATTCGATAGAACAGCCAGCATTTCAACACAAACACTGCGTGCTGGTGACAGGTCAGGGTACCTACCGTGTGAGGACGCTACAATTTTCTTCCTTTCTTCAACTGTGGCCAGTCGTCGACACAGAGACGGGTACCTCTTGTAAAGGGAGCCCCTGAACATGCGCAAATAGTTCCCAACCTGAAACAGAGACAGGCTGTGAGAGGGATCACTGTACTGTAATACCTCGT
The DNA here is from genome assembly GCF_035084215.1 of Heptranchias perlo. Classification (NCBI taxonomy): domain Eukaryota; kingdom Metazoa; phylum Chordata; class Chondrichthyes; order Hexanchiformes; family Hexanchidae; genus Heptranchias; species Heptranchias perlo. Next base: position 5,488 of record NW_027139785.1, on the reverse strand, counting down.
CATTCAACAAGTTAACATGAAAGAAAGAAAAAGATCTGAAGGGGGGGGTGCGGGGAGGGAAAGAGTGGGTGAGGGGGGAGAAGGGTGAGGAGGAGAGGAGAGAGGACAGGAGGAGAAAAGAAAAAGACTTGCATTTATATAATGCCTTTCTCAACCTCTGCCTGTCCCAAAGTGCTTTACAGCCAATGAAGTAGTTTTGAAATGGAGTCACCATTGTAATGTAGGAAACGTGGCAGCCAAGGTCCCACAAACAGCAATGTGTTAATGACCAGATAATCTGTTTTAGTGATGTTGTTTGAGAGATAAATAATAGCCAGGACACCGGGGAGAACTCCCCTGCTCTTCTTCCAATAGTGCCATGGGATCTTTTACATTGCCTGAGAGGGTAGATGAGCTTCGATTTAACATCTCATTCAATAGACGACACCTCCAACGGTGCAGCACTGAAGTGTCAACCTAGATTATCTTCACAGAGAGGGATGATACCGGGATCGAAGTTAAGGAGGAGGAGTGTGAAATATTGGATGGGATAAACATATCTGTTAAAAGAAGCCAGGGAGGAAATAGCGGAGGCCCTGACCATCATTTTCCAATCCTCCCTGGATACAGGCGTGGTGCCGGAGGATTGGAGGACTGCTAACATTGTACCATTGTTTAAAAAGGAGCAAAGGATAAACCGAGTAATTAGAGGCCAGTCAGTCTAACCTCAGTGGTGGGCAAATTATTGGAAACAATTCTGAGAGACAGGATAAACCTTCACTTAGAAAGGCACGGAGTAATCAAGGACAGTCAGCACGGATTTGTTAAGGGGAGGTCATGTCTGACTAACTTGATTGAATTTTTTGAGGAGGTAACAAGGAGGGTCGATGAGAGTAGTGCATTTGATGTAATCTACATGGATTTTAGCAAGGCTTTTGTCAAGGTCCCACATGGCAGACTGGTCAAAAAGGTAAATGCCCATGGGATCCATGGGAATGTGGCAAGTTGGATCCAAAATTGGCTCAGTGGCAGGAAGCAAAGGGTAATGGTTGACAGGTGTTTTTGCCACTGGAAGGCTGTTTCCAGTGAGGTCCCGCAGGGCTCAGAACTAGGTCCTTTGCTTTTTGTGGTATATATTAATGATTTGGACTTAAACGTAGGGGGCATGATTAAGAAATTTGCAGATGACACAAAGACAGGCCGTGTGGTTGATAGTGAGGAGGGAAGCTGTAGACTGCAGGAAGATATCAATGGACTGGTCAGATGGGCAGAAAAGTGGCAAATGGAATTCAATCCAGAGAAGTGTGAGGTAATGCATTTGGGGAGAGCAAATAAGGCAAGGGAGTACACAATAAATGGGAGGATACTGAGAGGTGTAGAGAAACAGAGGGACCTTGGAGTGCATGTCCACAGATCGATAAGGTGGTTAAGAAGGCAAATGGAATGCTTTCCATTATTAGTCGAGGCATAGAATATAAGAGCAGGGAGGTTATGCTGGAACTGTACAAAACACTGGTTAGGCCACAGCTTGAGTACTGAGTACAGTTCTGCACCACATTACAGGAAAGATGTAATTGCACTAGAGAGGGTACAGAGGAGATTTACGAGGATGTTGCCAGGACTGGAGAATTTTAGCTACGATGATAGATTGGATAGTCTGGGGTTGTTTTCCTTGGAACAGAGGAGGTTGAGGGGTGATTTGATTGAGGTTTACAAAATTATGAGGGGCCTGGATAGAGTGGGTAGGAAGGACCTATTTCCTTTAGCAGAGGGGTCAATAACCAGGGGGTATAGATTTCAAGTGACTGGTAGAAGGAAAATTTTTCACCCAGAGGGTGGTGTGGGTCTGGAACTCACTGCCTGAAGGGGTGGTAGAGGCAGAAACCCTCAACTCATTTAAAAAAATCCCTGGATATACACCTGAAGAGCCGTGACCTGCAGGGCTATGGACCAAATGCGGGAAAGTGGGATTAGGCTGGGTGGCCCGTTTCTCAGCCGGCGTGGACACGATGGGCTGAATGGCCTCCTTCTGTGCCGTAAATTTTCTATGATTCTATTGTGTGTTTAAGTCTCTGAAGTGGGGCTCAAACCCACAACATTCTGACTCAGAGGCGAGAGTGCTCTCCACTGAGCCATGGCTCACACCATGCCCATTCTCTTCATCTCATGGTGTTTCTCGCCAGTCTGCCTGCACCAAAACAGACAGTTGAAGAACAAGTCGCTTTGACAGGGAAAATGCAACAACGGTCACCAATGGTGACTGTTCAGGAGTGAAATCAGGAAGCACTTTTTCATTCAAAGGGTAGTGGAAATGCAACAACGGTCGACGATGTGATTCTTCCAGGAGCTTGCTCTGTTTTCTGTCAGTGAATTAGAAGCACAGGCTCTCTCACAGCCCAGTGTGGCACCGAGCCAGAAAAACCAGGGTTAATCTCTGCTTGACACCGAGCTCACCGTTTGTAGCCACACCTAAAGCAATAGCCACGAGTGCTGCTCCAGCTCAAACGCACGCGCCTGGACATTGGGTTCAGGTTCGACTGACGATGCTGCCCACAAAAGTCAAATAGCTGACCAACATTCCGTCTAAACTCTAACACGGAGGACCACGGTGCCAAGATACCAAAGGATTGCCGGCACTCATAGAACTGGATCCCAGGAAGGACCGGTGCCTTCCGGAGAGGAAATTGAGGCAAGATTGGAAAAACAGAACAAAATAAAATTCCCATTAAGAATTGTTTTGTCAAATGAACCAAATAATTTCATCTAAAAATTGTTTAAAAGTTGTCTAATCCAAACAACAGGCCACTAATTCACACCGGCTGCTTCTAGACCCAATCGGCAATGCCCTCCTGGCAGTGTGAACATAGGAATAGGAGTAGGCCATTCAGCCCTTGAGCCTGCCCCACCATTCAAATAGATCACGACTGATCTGTACCTCAACTCCATTTACCCACTTTTGCTCCATTCCCCCGATACCCTTAACCAACAAACATCTATCCATCTCAGTCTTGAAAGCTCCAATTGTCCCCCCAGCATCCACAGCCTTTTTTTTGTTGGGGGGGCGGGGGGAAAGAAATTAGATTTCCACTCCCCTTTGAGTGAAAAGGTGCTTCCTGATTTCACTCCTGAATGGCCTAGCTCTAATTTTAAGATTATGTCCCTTTGTTCTTGCTTCCCCGTGCAGAGGAAATAATATCCACCCCTTTATCATTTTAAACACCTCGATCCTATCACCCCTCAATCATCTATGCAAGGGAACACAAGCCAAGTTTTTGTAACCTGTCCTCGTAATTTAACCCTTTAAGCCCCGGTATCATTCTGGTGAATCTGCGCTGCACCCCCTCCAAGGTGCCCAGAACTGAACCCAGTCTCCAGATGGGGTTTAACCAGAGCTCTGAACAGCTGGAACATAACTTCCTCCCCTTTATATTCCAGCCCTCGAGATAAAGGCCAACATTCCATCAGCCTTTTTAATTATTTTTTGTACCTGTCCACTGGTTTTTATGATTTCTGTACCTGGATCCCTAAATCTCTCTGCTCCTCCACAGTTCCGAGCTTCTCACCATTTAGAAAATACTCTGATTTATCTTTCTTGGACCTCACACTTCCCCACAATGAACTCCAAGCGCCACAGTTTTGCCCACTCACTTAATCTGTCAATGCCTCTTCATAACTTTCTGCTCCCATCTGCACAATTTACTGTGCCTCCTAAATTAGTGTCATCTGCAAACTCAGATATGTGGCTCTCTATTCCTTCTTCCAAGTCATTCATAAACATGGTGAGAAGTTGTGGCCCCAGAACAGATCTCTGGGGAACACCATTTGTCACATTCTGCCAATCAGAATATGTTCCATTTATCCCTGTCTCCTACTCCCCAACCAATTACCAACATAATGCTTATAAATTCTCAACACATGCGGTTTACTGGATTCCCACACACACTAAACATCATACATGGTCCGACAAACTTTGAACAGTGGTAAGGGACCTCTGCTGCCACGACAGAGGGTCAGTTTCATTCTAATGGAGGCAAGGCTTACCCACACTGCTCAGCAAAAGTAAAAATGCTCCATAACTAGTGACTGAAGTGGAGGAAACTGACTGACAGGTTCCGTCCAAGACACCGCAAAGGTGAGCAAAAACACACTGGGGGCTGTGTCTGGAGAGAGTATTTTTAATCTATAAAGAATAGGCTCAATTGTTTTACACAGAATTACATAGAATGTACAGCACAGAAACAGGCCGTTCAGATTCAGAAACTCGATGCAAAGTGGGTCGGTTTACAGATGATACAAAACTAAGAGGGGCAGTGGGGACACCTCAGAAATGACAAGGAGCTGGACAGGGTATGTGACTGAACGGGACAAGGAGAGATGAAACTGCCCCATGAAGGGAGTCACCCTCTGCGACAATGCTTGTTGAGTCTGAGAAGCTATTAAAATGAACAGTACTGGGGGAGTGTTGCAATGTCAGAGGTGCCGTCTTTTGGATGAGATGTTAAAGCAAGGACCCATCTGCCCTCTCAGATAAACGTAAAAGATCCCATGGCACTATTCGAAGATCAGGGGAGTTCTCCTGGAGGGTTATGAAACTTTGGGCCCTATATAAATACAAGTTTGTTCTTTTTTATAAAGATAGAGCAACTCCAAAACAGAAGCAGCCGGATGCAGTGCGCCGTTCCCTGTAAGCTCCAGTCCGTTGAGTGCCACGCACTTCCGTACTCTGAACAGGCATGGTCAGAATGAAATGCGCAGTCAGCAGAAGGCCCGAGAGCGGAGAGGAGCAAGAGGAGTGGGTAAACGCTGTCTTTACACAGCTGGCATCAACTCACACAGCCAGAAACTGAAAAAGAGTGATGTCACAGGTCAGCAGGTAGGGGAGTGTCACTTTATGTTCTTTAAATCAGAGCAGGGGTTTAACTAAGAGCTTAAATCAATAACAAACTAGATAAATTAATTAGTTAATAAAGCCAAAATATGTGAGGAAATGTGAGGTTATTCACTTTGGTAGGAAGAATAGAAAAACAGAATATTTTTTAAATAGTGAGAAACTATTAAATGTTGGTGTTCAGAGAGATTTGGGTGTCCTTGTACAAGAAACACAAAATGTTAGCATGCAGGTACAGCAAGCAATTAGGAAAGCAAATGGCATGTTGGCCTTTATTGTAAGGGGGGGGGGGGGGGTGTACAAGAGTAAGGAAGTCTAGGAAGTCTTACTACAATTGTACAGGGCTTTGGTGAGTCCACACCTGGAGTACTGTGTACAGTTTTAGTCTCCGAACCTAAGGAAGGATATACTTGCCTTAGAGGCGGTGCAACAAAGGTTCATTAGATTGATTCCTGGGATGAGAAGGTTGCCCTATGAGGAGAGATTGAGTAGAATGGGCCCATACTCTCTGGAGTTTAGAAGAATGAGCGGTGATCTCATTGAAACATATAAGATTCTGAGAGGGCTTGACAGGGTAGATGCTGAGAGGATGTTTCCCCTGGCTGGAGAGTCTCGAACTCA